>NC_083856.1:13077500-13265000 GCF_029169275.1 Apis cerana
TTTTTTTTTTTTAAGCTAAATAATCTTTCCGACTGACGACTTTCAGCGAATATCTTTAACCTCGACGAAAGTTTCGTAACCGACTATCGGTATATTCTCTTTTCCGCGTACGATCGGAACAAGATAGTAATAAAAACTTTCCTCGAGGTGTGACTAATTCGTAATAGATGTCTACGTTGCCGGATGCGTAAAACGTATCCAATCGTCGATCGAACGTACGATCTTATATATATATATATATCGAAGAAACGTGCCATTTTCATTGCTCTATTTTTTTTTTTTTTTTCTTTTCTTTTCTTTAAGCAAAGAATACGCGAAACTGTTCGCGTTCGCGTTTTGCGGCCAACCTGTTCTCCGCATTGGCAGTCGAGTTGGCTTTCGAGTTGCTCATTTGTTCGTTTATCCCTGGATTAAAATTTGGCCATAATACATATACGTTTACGATATTGAATATAATATACTCATATGTACTATTTTAGTTATAAGCTTGCTCGGAAGCTTGCCGAATTCGTGTTCACGAATATGTACGTACTACCAACTGTTTTACCAACTATCAACTGATTATTATTTACGAAATGTAAATAGAATTTTATTTTCGTTTACATCATCTATATATATATATATATATATATTCCAATATGGAATGTAAAACTTTAATATGTTATTTTTGTGTTATCTACTTTTTGTTTATTTTGTTATTCATATTGTTTGCTTGTTTCTCTTTAGTTTTTAATTTATCTTTTTTTTATCGCGTTATAATTTTATTTTAATCCAAAGAATTAATGTAATGCCGATAGGATAGCTCGACTTCTATCCGGCTGGATCTAATCCGATAATTCGAGTCTTTTATCTCTGTGCAATTATACGAAGAGGCTATACGGTTCGCTCGGTGTGATCTCTTATTTGCTACATGCCAAAGTTTTTGTGAACGCGTGAGGAACGATAAACCAAAAAAGAAAAAAAAAAAAAAAAAACTAAAAAAAAAAAAGTGAAATGTATATTTTGCGAAAAAAAAAAACTTTATTGTACAAATCGAAGCTAGTTGACAAAAATCACCAAAGGGAACAATTTGTTGACACGATTGTTCCGAATTGAGAAACATCACGTTGACTGCGCATCACTGATTTTTTAATTTTTACCGATCTTCTGCGTAATTTTTGCTTAAAACAAAATTGTTACGGGAAAGAATGTTGTTACGAAGAACGGCGCGTGTTGTAATTTAATTTTTAACTGAGAAATCGGAGCGGCGGTCAATGCTCGCCGATTTTTAGTAATTATTCTTCGTTGCGCGAAGAAGTAAATTTTCTTTATTGACGATGCTTGAGTTACGATTTGCAAATCGCATGCGTCCTATTTTGTGCTTATTATATATGTATATATATATACATATATATATATTTTATTGCACAATTTGCACGTATACTTTTTTTTTATCGTGTAATTTCGAGTCGTCTTCTATCGAAATTGGCAATTGTTTCGTTAGAGAGAGAGAAAAGAAACTGTTCGACGTTTAATGACACACACACACACACGCGCGTGCGCGCGCGCACACACACACACACACACACACACACACACACACACACACACATGCACACACGTACACACATTCTTTTGTACGTCAATTTAATTTCTCCCTTTTTCCCTTATTAATTTATATTAGTTTAATTTACGATCTAAGTGAAATTTTTTTCTAAGGAATTAAGGGGAATACATTAAATGCAATGTATATGCGTTTATTTATACATACTTGTGTATATGATACACAATTATATACAATTTAAAGAAAATTTTTAAAAATTAAAAAAAAAAAAAAGAAGAAAGAAAGAAAGAAAGAAAGAAACGAATGTGCACATTCCTCAGAAGCCACAATACAAAATAAGTACAAGATTGCCAATTATTATATACTTTAGACAAATTGATATTTCTTTCTTTAATTATTTATATAAAAATAAGAAGTATCTATATATATATATATATATAAATAAATGAATGAATAAATAAATAAATATATAAATATACAAATATATATATATAAATATAAATATATTAAAAAATATATATATATATATTTAAAAATATATTATAATATATCTCTCAATTACACGATCTTATGTTTGGCTTATGCAAGTTAACGATGTAAGTGAAAAAAGAAAAAGAGAAAAAAAAAAAAGAAAAAAAAGAAAAAAAAAAAGGAATATGTGTGAATAAAGTTTCAAAATGTGAAATAAAAGCAGAGTTCTTTCTTACATACAAAAATCGAGATTAACAAAAAAAAAAAATTTTCGATGTCGTTACACTGTAAAACTTGTTAAACTTAAAGACTTAAAAACGAGTTGAGACGAGTTGTTGTATCTCTTCGATCTGCGCAGAGTGTCGCAAGAAACTCCTCTCCCCCTCCATTCTCCAATTATTCTGAATTCCAGACAGACTCGACTGTACACTTGTCAATTTTTCCCGATAAAAATTAAAAATTCCCGAAAAAAAGATGAAAGCGCAAGAAGTTGGACGGTTCATCGAAAGAATTACCTCTTATTATTACCTGCTCGTGTTAAGGAAGATCGGGGATGAATAATTTGCGTGTGTTCAGCAATCGTATAATCTATATATATATATATTTATATACATATATATATATATATATATATAGGTGTCTTTATTTAATTTATATCCGTAAATAAAAACCTTTTTTAATTAACATCGATTAACGATTCTGTTTTGGAACACGGTTACAATTATTTTACAGCAGTTGTCATTGTATCGTGTTAATTGTTGCTTTAACGTGTTCACGCTTCTCACTATTTATACTATCGTTTTACTTTCAATCTTGACACAGACATAATAATAATAACAATAATAATTTTCATTAATAATGTGTACTTAATTACATTGGCCGATAAGGTCCGTGGATCGCATCGAATCGATGTAAGTTGTTATCTAGATAAAAAAAAAAAAAGGAGAAAAAATCGGAACGAACGATGACACTTTTAGAAAAGTAGGATCCTCGGTTGATATCGCGAGTCACAGAGCTTGACGATCGTTTTATTTTTCTTTCTTTTTTTCTTTTTTTTTTGTAAATTTATCACGTGGCGTGGAATTTGGCTCTGGGAAGGAAACGCGAATCAACGGAGGATTCGAGGTGGTGAGTCGGTAAGGCGGTACATCCAGCACAGGTAGAAGAACGAGTCTAGTCTGTGTTACGTGTTACTGTCCCCTCGATTTTTTGATTGTGAAATGTAATTTGAACTAGAAAGCATTGCTTAAATGAATGAGGAATCGGCGGGTCACGTGGCTGTTAATGTGTTGCAGGGGGGGTGGGACGCAATCGGAAGCATGTTGGCGATACAACTGGTCAAGTGGTGATGCAGGGTCCAGGGCGTTTTTCGTGCAGACTCTGCGGAAGCGTTTACAAGCACCTTGCTTCGCTGACCCAGCACCTCGAAGTGCATCGCAACCAGACTACCTGCATTCTCTGCCATACCACTCTCAGTCGTAGAACCGACCTGCGACGTCACATGCGTTTGAAACATAACATGCAATGGCAAAAAACGATCCAGAAGCAGCGCAGCTCGAAAAACGAATTGGACTCGTAAACGCGAATTCCACGAGCATTGCTTCTCGCTCCACCCTGGTTCCCCCCACCTTACCTACCTTCATCGCTCTCTCCTTTCCTCTTTTCTTTTCTTTTCTTTTCTTTTCTTTTTCCTCCTCGTCGATTCAAAATATTTATATTTTTTTTTCTTTTCTCCAGAAGCTAGATAAATAAATCTTATCGAAACAACGCGATTTATTTATATATTCATTATTACGTGCACAAGCGTGTCATCGAATGTTGCGTTTTTCTTGCTTATTACCGTATGTTAAAGTCGAGAAATCGAAAACTGGTTCTTTTTTTTTAAATTCGTCGTCGTTCTCACGATTAGTGGTAGAGATGTTATAAGCGTTAAAAGAAAAAAAAAATAATTTGAGGACAGTAACATGAGACTCGACAATTTATATTTATCGTTTTTTTTTTTTATTATTATAATCCCGATCTCATTTTTTTTCTTAAAACTCGGAAAACACGCAAGATTTGGCATCGACGAAGCAAATTAGGGATGCACGTTTCATCCCGTTCGAATAAAGAAAGATAAGAAACGATTCGAACGATTCGATCCCAATTTCGTAAGCTTTATCCTTATCCTTTATTATATTTGTGATACGCGTTTTCAGCAAGAATCTTCGTCGCGCATGCTCTCGCTTTCGTTTCTCATCGCTGCGCTTTCAGTGTAAAGTGATAAGAAATCGAAAGATTTTATTCCAATTTGTAATCCTGTTAACGCGTCTCTAATAAGAATTCTAGTCAACACTGTACAGTACTTTTCTTTTTTTTTTTTTTTTTAAGTGATCGTTAACACGTTTCTTTTAATCGTATATTCGCTTATATCGATTATACAATCGATAATGTTCCGCATTGAGATCTGTGTTACGCGCACCGGTTATTACTATTACGCGCGAAAAATGCTTCGATAACTATCGCGTCCAAGGGGGGGGAAAAAATTACTAGATCGATCGATAATAATCGACGCGACGACTGAGCGATGGTTATCGATGGAGTGCATCTTACGAATCTTTTTTGCAGTTTCTTTAAATAATGCACAACGGATAATAGAATTGACGAAATATTATTAAAAAAAGAAAAAAGAAATATCCATATCGTACGAATACTTGAAGGCGATATTACGAGGGCGATTTCACGATGCGAGTAACACGACGACGATAAAATGAGAATGTACGCGCAAGAGATGGCGTTCTTCCCATCTTCGAGATACTCGTCGCTAAATTGTTTGGAATAACAACTTTCGTATAGTATTACACTGACTCTGTTTACACGTCTCGTTGTTCGCGTGCTCGATGATTTTTCTTTGCGATAAAGATGAACTTAGCTACTTGAAAGGAGCGCATAGACAGTGCCTTACACACAATTTATCTAGTTTTACATTTTACATACATACATACATACGTATTATAACTTTCCAGATGTTTACCACAGTTGAACGCGTATAAGAGAATATAAGAGAACTGAAAGAGTTTTATTCTTTTCACCTGTGACTTCGTGTAAACATTGTCTCTGTATAAAGAAACGAGAAATCTTCGTTCATACTTTATATATAACCTTACATACATATACACGACGAGAATGTAATTTTCGATCGATCGATACGGTCCGGAAAGTAATTGTATTTTTTTAACCTATTCTTTCTTATTCTTATTCGTTACTTTACTTTTTTTTTTTTTTTTTATTATTTCGCGATTTCACGAGTCTCGAAAGTGTCGCGTTACCGTTCAAAAATTCGAACCTTTGCCGATTTCTTTTTAAGTTTCGCGTGTCGCTTTATCCCAAAATGTCTTGGAAAAAATTCTATTTACTCCCGATATCGATAGATCATATCTATATCACGAAATTCTTAGGAATAGTTACGATTAAAAAAAAAAAAAAAAAAGATATAATTACTTCGTAATATTTTAGGAAGGATACGTTCAAAGCTTGAATATAGCGAGACGAAATATATTGTGCGTAATGATTCGTAATGCGACACAGTCTTAATTATATAGCTATGATGATAAAGATTAAAAAGAGAGAAGAGAGAAAAAGAAAAAAAAAAAAAAATAAAAATAAAAAGGAAAAAAATCTCGATGATTTCGATTACACGTGTCTGATTAATTCGCGAGATTACAGACATTCCGTACCAATTATCGATACGAAATTATACGTAAAGGGACTTCGTTGTTCGATAAAAGACATTGTTTATGCACAATGAAGCACTTAACCGTAGAATTTAAACGTAGTTTTTAAACTTAGATGTTCGCTGTTGAAGATCGCACGAAGTTTCAAGGTAAAAAAAAAAAAAAAAAAAAAAAAGAAAGAAAAAAATTAAAAAAAAAATAAACGTTTTTCGACCTTACCTACTTCGTAAACAATCGAATTAATGCATTACCTAAATGTTTAGTGAACTATGTACTTGATTGCAATACGTTTTTTTTTTTTTCTTCTTAGTTACTAAGTCGAATATCAAGAGTGACGGCGTAAATTTGTACGATTGTTGATTGTCCGCACGATAATCGGCAAACAACGCGTTTGCTAAATCGATTTCGACCACCACCGTTTTAATCGTTACGTCGTCACATCGATTAAACGAATATTTATTACTGTCGTATATTTTACGATTACACGCGCAAAAAAAAAAAAAAAAAACAAAAAAAAGATAGAAAAAATAAAGAAAGAAGAAAAAAAAAAGAAGTGCATTTACCAAAACGATTAGTTCGCAAATGAAGGATAATTCCGTTTTGACAGAGATTGTCAGTAGGTTTCGCGAAAAAATGATACGCATAGGTGTCACATTTCGATGAAATTTTTATTTCTAATATAAACATACGATCAAATATATATATATATATATATATCGCAAATGCGAAAACGCACCACGTACCTAGACACAAGAAGATACAAAGTGACTGTAGATACATGACGATCGAATAAACGTCGATAGTCGCAAGCTTTTTATTTCAATTTAAAGAAAAACGTGTTATACGAACATAATATTAATTGTGAGCTTGTAAGTGAGTTAAAAAGTGACATAAAAATATGCTTTAAAATGTTATTACAGCAATGTAAATAAATCAATTTACAATGGAAGTTGCAAGTGTTGATATTTTTAAAAAAAAAAAAAGTGACGTGGCTAGGTACTAAATATACATAATAATATAGTATAGCGATCTAAACGCGATAAAATTGTGAACAGACAGTTGGCTTAATTTAATTTATGTTCCGGATATATTATACCGTTTCACATTAGAGACGTATCAATTACATTTAATTCGATTTGTGATATTTATTTACAAGAGAGTAAAAATATATAACGTAGATATAACAATCCAATGTCCTTTTAAATGTATTATTGATTACGACCTTATTTTCTATTTCTGTGGTGTGTGAACGTATATACTTCTTCAACTTTTGTTCTCTTTTTTTTTTTTCTTTTACAGTGTATCCACTCACAGTGTTTTAATACGCATCGCTGTAAAAGTTGCTAATAATGTATTCTATTTCGATTTATCGGAAAAGGGAAATTTTATTCGGCTTATACTTTCGTAACGAATTTTCTTAAATTTCTTGGTGATTCTTAACGATTCTTAAAATATTTATTGAAAATTTTTAGTCAAATTTAATGATACAATTTTCAATTTCAAATGTTCGAAAGTCCCGAGTTATAATGTGAACAATGTGACCTTCCTGGTTTACATTTGCTTTACACATTCGATCTTACAATATTGATCGATAAACAATAATTTTTTTTTTTGTTTTATGATTTTACTGTTCGTCACGGAGATAAAAAAAGGGAAAAATTCGTTACAGGTTATTTGTATGGATTATTTGGGTATTAGTAAAAAGTAGTTGTGGAAAAAAAAAAAAAGAGGAATTTAAAAACATCCCTCGATAAAAAATATTTAATACGCGATACGATATGATTGCAGCGTTAGTTATAGGAAGAAATAAATTTATAGAGACGCACACAAGGATACCGGCATGGAGTTTACATACGCCAGGATCGTTCTGTGATAAATGCGGTGTAACATTTACAACGCAGCACGCCCTTCTACGGCATATTACATCGAGACACGAGGAGTCGCAGAGTTCTACCGCGTTCTGCAATATTTGTCAACGATTTTTCAAAACAAAGTGGAGTTTGGCAACCCATAACAGTAAATATCATAGAAACTGTTAATGAAATTAAATAAGAGCACAAATTTTCGAATAAAATTTATTCAAATTCGGATCGGGTCTCGGGCTTTGAGAAAAGAAATGTAAAAACTTTGCAGAATCAGATTTATGCTACAATTGTTGTATGCGAATATTTTCCGTAACAGGTATATAAGATCATACTAGAGAAAGAAAGGGAGAGAGAGAGAGAGAGAGAGAAAGAGAGAGAAAGAGAGAAAAGATAATTATTACATCGGTTAAGCAAGTACTAGGTGTCTATAACTAAATTATTTTATTAAATATTTATTTCACATTCTCTAAATGTAACTGTTCAATCAAATAGAGAAACAAAGACGATTACAAGTCCTTGTAATGTAACACAGCGCAGCGAATGTAACATTGGAAAGCATCCTATTATATTTGTAGTTGATCTTGTACAATCTGTAATATTCACACACACACACACATACATTCCAGAACAAGGAATGTCATAATTATAAGCCCCCCCTTAATGCGAGTACCAAATGCAATACTGATCCACCTTGAACTTTATAATCCTGCGCCGTTTTTTCGTCATTCCTAAAAGACAACAAAATTTTTTTTATATCTTCATCTCTCAAATTCCTTTTCTGTTTTAATAAACACACATTTAAAATCGTCAATTGATAAAAAAAAAAAAAAAAGAAATACAGCTATGAGTATCAATTAATACAATTCTGATTATTTTTATGTAAATATAAGATATATATATTTGACAAGGAAAAATAAGAAGAAATGATGTTAAAATATCATAATTGATGGAACAGGAACAAGGAAACCAGGGCAACTATACAACTCAGATTCAATAAGGACTCTAGAAAGTCACTTTCCAGAATATGTTCCATCAACGCCAAAGAAGATGAATGCTACGAGAAGATGTAAAGTTTGTGCATCTAAAGGAATGCGAAAGGAATCTCGTTATTATTGCGCTTATTGTAATGTAGGGCTATGTGTCACACCATGTTTTAAGGAATATCATATTAAAAGTAATGTCGAATGAAAACATGAATTAAACACAATTTTCTCTTTAAGAAATTATCTCTTGTACAATTGTGTAAATTATTTCTATATTCTATAATTATAATACCTACATTTGCTTTCCAGAAAATATCAATCGTTGTTGTTGCGGCGGAATTCCTTCCTTTTCTTCCACTCTTTCCTTGATCCTTTCTACCTTATCTGTAGGTTCTATATCTATTTCAATCTATGAGAATAATGATATCTGTGATTGCTATTAAACTTAGATATATATATATCTGTTTGTTTTACATATATATATATATATATATTTGAAATGCAAAATATTTATATATATAGTAAATAACAATAAAGGCGAAAAAATATATCTGTCGTATGAAACAAATTCTAATTGATAACGATACATTATTAATGATACATCAAATGTCAAATTTTACATTTTTAACTGACAACACGATTTTGCACTAAACTATATTAGAACGGATGATTTTGCTTCTATAATTGTTTTTTTTTTTCTTAACGTATACCGATAAATGTTATTTTATATATTATATCGTCGAATCTCATTAAAAATACATAAGATTATTTTGCAGCTACTTGCCTCCTTTCCGGTAAGAGTCTGAAACAAGGTTAGAATATATTTTCAGAACTGATTATAAATGTTGTAGCTCCATCTCCGTCGGTCAATGTTCTTACCTTCACTTTGATCAACATTGTTTATGCGTTAAAAAACAATTTAAATAATCACTGTATGATTGCAAATTAAAAACTATTGACACAAATATGCGGTTCTTTGAACTGTGGATAAAAAATTCTGCACTAGTTCCAATGAAAACTCTCTATACCTCCATCTGACGGCAATTCATGAACGTATATATCGATAGTTTTCGAACTTTAAACAATTTCAATTTATTAATATATTTCTTCGAAACAAATGTATTCAAGTCATTTTTATATTCATATTCTAAATTATTCTAAATTATACAAGCATAACAATTTTATAATTAAACATAAACGTATTCATAATTAAATAACGCATTGGTATCAATTTGTATAAATATAATTTATTCATAATTTTTTAGTAATAAGTTTATATCAATTAATGTTATAGATAGTGTAACAGTGTAATATAGCAATGCAAAATATATAATATTATAATGATATTTGTACGTAATGTCATTAAATTACAAATTAAAAGTTATATATATCTTTTTACAAAATAAAAATTGATAAATAAACATTGTTTATCATTACATTTTTAATTTTTCTTCTTGAGCAATAAGTTGATTTTTTATTTTTTGTAAAAGTTCCTTTTTAACAGAATCTGGAACAAGTGTTCTTGCTTTAGTTGTGACCATCGAAAGCAATTTGTCATAAGTAATGTCATGACCGTGTTCTTTTATTAATTCTTTACAGATTAACTTTACTTGATCCCTCCATCCACATTCGACTAATCGACGACGTAGCAATTCTTTCAGCCTAAGAAAGAAGGTTAATTATCATTTTAATGTAAAAAATAAAAAAAAAAGAATTATTGAAGGGAATAAAAAAAATGATATACGAGAATTATTAATAGAATAAAAATATATATTATTCAAAGTTAAAAATTTGAATTAGTAGACGTAATAGAGGAAACAGAATATAAAATTATAAAAAAATATATGAAGAATACAATGAATATATTTACCCGTCACGATCGCCAACCATAACTAGCCTTTGATGTGGAGCAGTCTTCATTAAGAATATTAATTTTATCTATCTTAATATTAATATAATTATATATTTCCTTTCGCAATTCTAAAAAGTATTCTAAAAAGATAATTCCACTAGTCACCTCTCACTAACATTTAAGACAGGTTATGTTGTTTTATCTTTTTAACTTCATAACCTAACAGCGTTTCATTTCTCGCATAGACGATGAAGTAGGAAAACATGATTGCAGGTTAGGAAAGTGTCGTTTAAAGTGAGTCTTCATTAAAGTAATGTTATAAATATTTATTCACAAATACTTAACATTTTTATAAATGAAACATTTCTTATTCGTATATAGGTATGTAAAATTTAAAAAGGAAATATCTAAATAGTGAATAATTGAAAAATATTTTTAACACATAATACGAAAAATTGTGCAATATTTGTGTAATAAGAAATTTTATTATAATTATATTTCATAATGTGCATTTTATATTAAGAATCAATTTTACATTAATAATATCCTTATAACTAACTTTCTATATTTTTATTAATTATTTTGCATTAATTTTTTTCATTTTAAAAAATTTTTATGAAAAATTATTCTACATAAACAATATTATTCAATATTTTGCAATAATTATCTCATTTGTCTCTTTTACGGAAGTAATATTTATCATTATTTTTAGGGAATGGCATCAACACGAATAATTAATTATGTTTTATACAAAAGATTTGTAGCAATCTCTAATTTAAAAAATGTATGCATTCTTTCTACTTTTAATATCAATTCTAATTTTCGACAAAATGCATATTATTGCACAAAGAAATCAATTGTTAAAACAGATCCTGTGGAACGTGAGAATAAAATACAAGTTGGATTTGCGGATGTAGGTAAATTTCGTAGGTATATCTGCGAAAATATACATAATGTAAAAATCGATGCTACTCTGATTATTATTTTTATTTCAGTCAAAGAAAATACAAAATCTATTGGATATTTAGGCGTGATAATTGGTGGTATAGGAATTACAGTTTTCATGTTTTATATTATTTTTGATGAATTATTTTCCAGTAAAAGTCCAAATAGCGTGTATAGTAAAGCGTTGGATCGCTGTATCAAACATCCTAAAATAATAGATGCTCTTGGAGAACCGATAAAAGCATACGGGGAAATGGGTAGACGTAGAAGTCACATAAGGTAAACTTATCTCCATTATTATTTTCCATTATCATCTTTTTTATTATTGCTAATGATACGCATAATTGCAGTCGTATTATCTTTGAAAAAAATGGAATACGTCACATGAGAATGAAATTTTACATTCAAGGTATAAGAAGACGTGGAACTGTGCACTTGGAAGTGCAAGAAGTAAGACATGATGTTTTAATGATATTTCTATACGAAACGCTCTTAATTTGATATTAATTTAAAATTTAATTATAGGATAATACATCTAATTATATGTATAGATATTTATACGTAGTTGTGGATGATATTCAAACTGTTATTAAAATAGAAGATAATAGAGAAGAGAACAAAAACTACAGTATCGGGACAGAAGATCAATGGAGCTAATATATATTAGATCTATATATTAAATCTTTCTAATTAATATTTGATATGTCATGTACAGAAATGCTTATAATCTTATAATTATTTGCAATATTATTTTAAATATACTTTTATAAAATTTGTGTCAAATAAAAATTCTAGAACTTAGAAAAACGTTTTATACCCATTTGTCAATAATAGATAATAAAATAAATTAATCGTAAAATAAATTATACGTTACGATATATGCATATGCGAAAGGAAAAACGCTCGAAAAGAATAGAAGTTTAATATTGAAATTACGTTATCGTTAATAGGAAAAGTATTTCTTTAGAATTGTTTACTCATTAAGAAAAGAGATAAATAGTGCGATGACAAGATAAAGATATATAAAGATCGTTAGCATTCGCGATCGCCTAAAAATTGACCGAAGGCTACGGAGATCTTGATGTCTGCATCATTCACGATGCCAACTGATTCTCTGACAGTCGCTCATTTACTTGCGAGCAGATCGACACAACGCATCGCCTATATCAGTCCGTGTTTGAGTTTAAAACGTGAAGTGGTATCATTCGACATTTTTTTTAATCTTTGTCTTTAAATTTTTCAGAATTATCGATACTTGAATTATACGTATAATAATTTTTAACAAACTTATCCGACAAACGAAAATATCATTATAAATGTTTATCTTTTTCGAATATATATATATATACATACATAATATACCTCGATAATATAAGCGCGATTTAAAACTATCATGTAATTAGTAGTTTTCCAATGTTAAAATTGATTCCTTCGTAATAATTCATAGTCGAACCGAAACAAAAATATCTTTGATCGAACGATCGATAGCTCAAGATTTAAGTTTTTTTTTCCACTAACTCGAATCAAATATTCTTTTATAAGTATGCATCACGTATTTAAAATATGTTTCGTAATGATAAATTAAAACAAAGTGACGTGTAAAACATGATAGAATCGAAATGAAATCGTGAAAAGTATGCAAGATATAAACTTTTGAATTTATTTCATTCACTGTAAAAGACTGAAAAAAAAAAAAAATGGGCAAATTTTGTTCGTGTTTCTCAAGATTCAGAGCAATCTTTAGACCCGAAACTGTTACAGACAATCCTCTCAACCCATTATGTACAAAACCGGAATGTCTTCCACGGCCACCTGCTGCATCTAATTCTGGTAAGTTACGAACAGCAGTGTCTACAGATTTTTAATAAATTCCGATCACTCCCGGGAATTCTTGATATCGAATGCCCAATAACAATCATATTTTTTTTTTATCGTAGAACATCATTCACATCATCATCTACACGTTTAATTTTAATAAAAATCAATTTTCCGTTGCATCTTTTGCATTGACCTCGACGTGTATAACCTATTAAGTATATACACATATATATATATATTGTATAGATGAAAAGGATTAATTAACGACACATTAGAGATCAAGATCCAGTACATTAGTCACACAAAAGGCACGTGTCAAACGAAAATCTTGATACGCCGATTAAATATATCTTTTTTTGGGAGGAAATTCGTTCCGTGAACGCGATTTAAACAGAACGCGATGGTTCATCACTGATACGTGAATTCTACCAATACGCGCAATATATAAATAAAAACGAAAGCAAATGGAAGTAATTCACAAAGGATTTCAAAAGTTTCCTTGGCTCGAGTAACGTTTCTTCTTCTTCTTCTTCTTCTTCTTCTTGTATACTTTTCAGATCTATTTTAAGAAAACGCATGCTAGCCAACTATAATATAGTCTTCGATAATACGCGAAATGTTTTCAATCATCGCTTCTGAAAATCATTCAAGAAATATGTTCCGAAATATTTGCTTTACGTTTCGTTCGACGCGACGGTGATGTCACTTCTTTATCACGCGTTATACATCATTGTTTCGTCGATTTTTCTTTCATTTCTCTTTCGATGTGGATGGCTCGAGCTTCGAGTTCGAAAAGGATCCGAACGATTTACGAGAGAGCCTCGGAAGAAATATTTTTTCGAAAGTTCGAGCAACAGATATGTTTCGTTGGAAATTAGCAAGCAAACAGAAATCGCGCGAACGACGTGAGTTCCGTCCGGCGCTTAAAGATTCGGTCGATAGTACTTCACCAAAGAAAATAAACTCGGGCTCCCAGCCAGATGGAAAATCTCAGTTTTCGCCTCTTTCGCGAGCAGTTGACCTAAATCGAATTATTCGACGATGCGTCGTTACTTTTATCTCTCCGTCTTTTCTTACCTTCTTTCTTTCTTTCTTTCTTTCTTTCTTTCTTTCTTCTTTACCGACGAGTGAGGAAGAAAAAGTAGAAACGAGCGCGACGTGCATTTAGCGGCCTCGAGGTGTGGCCATTGCCATGAATGAAAGTAAACTTACGCAAGTGGCGCCCTGACCTCTGTATCATGACGTCAGCCGCAATTACGCAAACTATTAATATTGTATCCGAGCTTTTTTACTCCAAATATAAATCCGATAAATTTATGTGCCCCTCCAGATCGAAAGCGGAACGAATCACTTTCTATGAATCATCTTCATCGAGATCGCATCGAGATTATTACTCACGCGAAACGAATCTCAACTTTTGACGCGATTACGCCTCCCTCCGTTTTCGAGACCCCTTTATCTATCCAATGTTACACGATCGAAACTATGGTAGAAAATAGACGGAAATCAGCCACGGTGTCTCTCTAACCTCAAAACTCGCACGCACATTTTATAATAAAAATAAATGAAATAAAACGAGCGAAAAGCGAATTTATAACAATCCGTTCGTTCGTCTCCTTTTCTTTAATTTCTTTCGCTCTTCGAAGATAAACATCGTCGACGAGAAAATGTTAATTTAATCTCAAGCGGCTCGCGAAAAAGTGAAGGAAGAAAATAGAAAAATATTCGCTGCTTATCTTCGCTCGCTCGCTCCTCGTCTTACACGCGTACGATCATTTCACTTTATACTCGCATTCCCGCGATTAAGATTCATCGTCGCGTCGAGTCCACGCGTGTTTTTTTTTTTTTCCCTTTTTTTTTCTCTCTCTCTCGTTTAAATCTAATAAAGCGAGATTATTAAATTAATCTCCGATCGAGTGGAAATTTTCGACGAGAGCTTCGGAAAGAAATAAATCACGTCCCGATTCTTTTACACGGCGTTAAATGCGTAACATCGCGCGTCATCGATTCTTATGGATAATCTGCATTCTAGAGCACTTGTGCGTTACTTGTATATATAGCCGACCAACTGAGACCGTTATTTTTAATCGAAAACAATACCATTAGGTACGTGGATGCTATAACTTCTCTCGCGGCTTACCGACCCACCAAAATAGAATCGGTTTCGTACGAAACCGGTCGAAATGATCGAACGGCGGCCGCTGCACCGCCGTGTCGATTACTTTGCGCGATTCGATCAATTTGCCGCGATATTTATCGCACGATCGATTATCGCAACTTTGAACCTTATTATTATTATTATTATTATTATTCGGGAATTCTTCTCGATCAGAGATCGCGGAATAAATAGATAATAAAAATAAAAATTCAGTATCAGATTTTTGTGCTCTCGCGTCCGAAGAATCTTTATCTTTTCAAATCGAAACGCCTCGCCTCGAAATCGACGAGGACGAATCGCGAAAAGCGGGTGATGGTCGACGCAATCGCGGATATTCTTTTCCAAGGCTTTGACGATTTATCTTTTCCCTCTCTCTATGCCTCTCTGTCTCACGAGTCGAGCAATCGATCGACGTTTCGCGATTATATATATGGAGAAACGAGACAATTATCGGTCCCCGAATACGGCGAATCGATGTCGACCGATCCTCGGGGGAAAAAAGAAGAAGAAGAAGAAGAAAGAAAGAACGAGAAGAAGCGATTTTCCTGGAATAGCGGGAATTATCGAGCGATTCGCTCCGCAATTACGCATAAATTACGGGGAAATGACGGACGGGATGAAAAGTAGGTGACTCCTACCGATATATCCGCCAGTGATCCGATCACGCCATGTATGGAGGCGTTCGCTCGATGCAGAAAAGTCCTTGAGGAGGCTCCTAGAACGCAGGCAACCCACCCGACCCAACCCAATCCAGCTCGTCGAGCACCGAATCGCGGATTTCTTCCTAGTTGCCGCTATCGCTCGGCTCGCAGCGCTAGTTTCTCGGAAGTGTTTGGTCACCGATCGAGAGGCGCGCGATCACCGCCGATGGGCTCAGTCTCTCGCTCGTTCTCGAGGGACGAGTTCACGTTTCCCAATCCTCGAACCATGTTCTACAGATTCTACGATCGGTACCGGATCTTCAACGACCGCCGCTTCAGGCCCTTCCCCTTCGCCTTTTACTGTGAGTCCCTTCTCGAGCGAACGAAGGGGAGATTTTCAACTTGCCTTCCCTCCTCGGAGGGAAGAGCTGGCCAGCAAAGTTGGGAGAATAAACGGCGGATAACCGTTGCGCAGGGGAGGACTTCAGCGTGCCGGTGCTCACGATTCTGGACGTGGACCCGTGCATCGGCGAGAACGGCGCGAAGCACAGGACGTCGAGGTACGAGGCGATGACTCGGCGGGGCGACGGCTCGAGGCTCGTCGTGAGACGCGGCCAAGAGTTCTACCTGCACCTCGCCCTGTCCAGGGATTACGACCCGAACACGGACGGTATATCGCTGGTGTTCACCGTGGACGGGGCTGAGAGGCCGCAGTACGGCCACGGCACCCTCGTCGCCACCCCCGTCCTCTACCCCGGCCAGCGATCCGAGGCTTCTTGGCAGGCTTACATCGACTCCCTTCACTCCGATTTCCTTCGACTGAAGGTAAGACCACCCCCCCTCTCTCTCGACCGTCTCTCTTTCCCCCTCGACTCTCGCAGATCGTCCCCGCCCCCGACGCGATAATAGGCAAGTGGAGGATGGACATCGACACGAAGAACAAGAGCACGGACGGGGCGGTGAGTTACACGATGAAGAACCCGTTCTACCTCGTGTTCAACCCCTGGTGCCGAGGTCGGTTGGCTTTTTCCGCGTACGTAAATTTTTGCTCTCGGACCCGAGAAAACCGATTCTCTCTGCTCGCGATTCAGAGGACGCGGTTTACATGGAGGACGAGGAGGAGAGGCAGGAGTACGTGATGGCGGAGGACGGGCTGATATGGCGCGGCAGCTACAATCGGCCGAGGCGGACCGTGTGGAAGTACTCGCAGTTCGAGCGAGACATATTGGACTGCGCTCTGCACCTGATGATCGAGGTTGGCAGGGTTCGGGTCTCGGCCAGGCACGACCCCGTAGTCATAGCGCGCGTCTTGTCCGCGGCCGTGAGTATGCCCCCTCCCTTCCTCGAGAGGAGATGCTCGACCGAGCGGGTTTTGTCGAAAGGTGAACTCGCCGGACGACAACGGGGCGGTGATGGGCAACTGGTCCAACGATTTCGGGGGTGGCACGCCGCCCACCAAGTGGCTCGGCTCGCAGAAGATACTCCAGCAGTACTACAAGACTAGGAAACCGGTCAAGTACGGGCAGTGTTGGGTGTTCTCGGGCGTGTTGGCGACCATTTGCCGTGCCCTGGGACTGCCGTGCCGCGTTGTGACCAATTACGCGAGCGCGCACGACACGCAGAGCAGCCTCACCGTCGATTACTTCGTGGACGCCGAGGGGAAAGCGATGGAGGAGTTGAACAGCGACTCTATATGGCGAGTCTCTCTCTCTCTCTTCATAAATGTCCACGCGTGGATCATCTTTTGCTTTTCTCTCTATATTTCCACGCGTGGAACGAGGCGTGGATGATCATCTCTGTCCAGAAATTTCCACGCGTGGAACCAAGTTTGTCTTCTCTCCCTCTTTCTCTCCAAGAATTTTCACGCGTGGAACGAGGCGTGGATGATTATCTCCTCTCTCTCTATAAATTTCCACGCGTGGATGATCGTCTCTTTCTTTTCTTTCTCTCCAGAATATTTCTACGCGAAGTGTGGATGATTATCTCCTCTCTCTCTCCATAAATTTCCACGCGTGGAACGAGACATGGATGATCATCTCCTCCTCTCTTCTCCTTTCCTCTCTCTTTCTCTCCCGAAATTTTCATTTATATTCTCTCCTCTCCTCTCCTCTCTCTCGAAATTTTCACTTATCTTCTCTCCTCTCCTCTCCTCTCTCTTTTGAAATTTTCACTTATATTCTCTATTTCTTTCCTCTTCTCTCCTCTTCTCTCCTCTCTCCCTCTCTCTCTCTCTCTCCCGAAATTTTCACTTATATTCTCTCCTTTCCTCTCTTCTCTCTCTCGAAATTTCCATGTGTGGATGATAATCTCCTATCCTCTCCTTTCCTCTCTCTCTCTCTCCCTCTTTCTCTTTCCTGAAATTTTCACTTCTCTCTTCTTCTCTCTTTTCTCTTTATTTTCTCTCCCTCTCTCTCCTCTCCTCTCTTCTCCTCTCCTCTCTCTCTCTCTCTCTCGAAATTTTCACTTATCTTCTCTCTCCTCTCCTCTTCTCTCCTCACTCTCTCTTACGAAATTTTCACTTATATTCTCTATTTCTTTCCTCTTCTCTCCTCTTCTCTCCTCTCTCTCTCTCTTTCTCTTTCTCTCTCTATCTCTCTCTCTATCTATCTCTGGAAATTTGCACGTGTGGATAATTATCTTTTTTCATCTCCTCTTTTCCTCCTCCTCTCTCTCTCTCGAAATTTTCACTTATCTTCTCTCTCCTCTCCTCTTCTCTCCTCACTCTCTCTTACGAAATTTTCACTTATCTCTCCTCTCCTCTCCTCTCTCTCTCTCTTTCTCTTTCTCTCCTCTCTCCTTTCTCTCCCTTTCTCTCTCTCTATCTCTCTCTCTATCTATCTCTGGAAATTTGCACGTGTGGATAATTATCTTTTTTCATCTCCTCTTTTCCTCCTCCTCTCTCGAAATTTCTGTGTGCATGATCATCTCCTCTCCTCTGTCTCTCTCTCTCTTCTTTCTCCTCTCTCCCAAAATTTTCACTTATCTTCTCTCCTCTCCTCTCTCTCTCTCGAAAAATTTCCACGTATGGATGATAATGTCCTCTTCTCTCCTCCCCCTCTTTCGCCCTCTCTCTCTCTCCCGAAATTTTCACTTATATTCTTTCATCTTCTTTCTCTCCTCTCTCCTTTCTCTCCCTTTCTCTCTCTCTATCTCTCTCTCTATCTATCTCTGGAAATTTGCACGTGTGGATAATTATCTTTTTTCATCTCCTCTTTTCCTCCTCCTCTCTCGAAATTTCTGTGTGCATGATCATCTCCTCTCTTTTCTCTCTCTCTTTTTCTCCTCTCTCCCTTCTCTCTCTTCCGAAATTTTCACTTATCTTCTCTCCCCTCCTCTCCTCTCGTCCCCCTCTTCTCTATCTCGAAATTTCTGTGTGCATGATCATCTCCTCTCCTCTGTCTCTCTCTCTCTTCTTTCTCCTCTCTCCCAAAATTTTCACTTATCTTCTCTCCTCTCCTCTCTCTCTCTCGAAAAATTTCCACGTATGGATGATAATGTCCTCCCTCTCTGTCTCTCTCTCCAGGAATTTCCACGTATGGATGATAATGTCCTCCCTCTCTGTCTCTCTCTCCAGGAATTTCCACGTGTGGAACGAGGTGTGGATGAAACGGGACGACATATCGGCGGAGTATTCCGGGTGGCAGGCGATCGACGCAACCCCCCAGGAGTTGAGCGAGAACGCTTACCGGTGCGGTCCTGCCTCCGTGATCGGCGTGAAGAGGGGCGAGGTCCTTCGCCCTTACGACAACGCTTTCCTGTTCGCCGAGGTGAACGCGGACAAGGTGTTCTGGCGGTACAACGGGCCCACGCAGCCGTTGAAGCTGATCCGGAAGGACGCTCACGGGTGAGCGAGTCTTTCGTCCCCATCGAGTTCCCCTTCCCCCCTTCTCTAACTCTCGCGCGTCACTCCGCAGAATCGGGCAATTCATCAGCACGAAAGCGGTGGGCAGGTGGACGAGGGAGGATATCACTCACACCTACAAGTATCCGGAGAGTAAGTAAGCGCGACAAGAGGGGGAGAAAAAGAATTTTCCGGATGGGAGAGATTTTCTTCTCGAATTCCGTAGAATCGGAGGAGGAGCGGGCCGCCATGTTGAAAGCGTTGCGCCAGAGCCAGTCCCTGTTCAGTCGTTATTATCTCAACGACGAATTTAACGACGTCACGTTCGACTTCGAGCTTCGGGACGATATCGTGATAGGACAACCGTTCAGGTAACCCTCTCACCCTCCTCCTCCTCCTCCTCCTCCTCCTCCTCCTCCTCCTCCTCCTCCTTCTGGATATCGACTCACGCAAGGATCTGGTTGGGCAGCGTGGTGCTGTTGATCAAGAACAGGAGCGACCGCAACGAGTACGAGGTGTCGGTGATCCTGAGGGTGGAGACGGTGCTGTACACGGGGAGGGTCGGCGACGCGGTGAAAAGATGGAGCGTGGACCGAGTGGTGAGGCCGGGGACGCTGGAGGAGGCGCGCATGGACGTGTCGTGGCAGGAGTACGGGCCCCGATTGCTGGATCAATGCGCGTTCAACGTCGCCTGCCTCGCCGCCGTCAAGGACACCAATTTCGAATACTTCGCCCAAGACGACTTTCGCGTGAGGAAGCCCGACATCGTGATCACGGTAAGCGATCCCGAGTCCCGAAAGGATTGTCCTTACCGATTGGGAGCAATTTCCGTAGTTGGAGAACGAGGCGGTGGCGGGGGACGAGTTGAGGGCGACGGCCAAATTCCAGAATCCGTTACCGATCCCGTTGAACAAGGGCCGTTTCCTGATCGAGGGGCCGGGTTTGGACGAGCAGTTGAAGGTGAAATTGTCGGAGGCGGTGAGAACGGGGGCCTACGCCGAGTGTTCCTTCTCCATGGTGCCGAGATACGAGGGACGCGCCACGATAGCGGCGAAATTTTACTCCAAGGAGCTCGAGGACGTGGACGGTTTCGTCAATTTTATGGTGAAACCGAGCAACGATTAAACTCGTCACCTTTTTCTTTCTTCTCGTAACGTTTGTTACGTTTCTTTTTTTTTCTTGTTGCCACGAATAATAAAAGTTTTGAAAGATTGCTCGCTTATATACGTGTCCTTCTTTCGGAAAAAAGAGCGGAAATGCGCATGGAGATATCGAAAACATTTTTTTAGAGAGAGAAACGACAGGACGTTAGTCGAATGCCCGATAAAAAATTCGATCGACGAAGAGAACTAGCAGCGCGATATATTGAGACGAGAGAGAGAGAGAGAGAGAGAAGATGGATGCGTATATTATTCGATAATAATACGAGGATACAAATAGTAGGAGGAAAAAAAGAGAGAGAAAAGGGAGCGGATACCGTCTAGGAAATTAAGCGAGTGTATTATATATGATAGACGAAGCGATTTATCGATGCGATCGTTCGTTGAAAAGTTTCGAGGCCAAGAACGTATTTACGAAAAAACGGTGACTGTACGCGGCGGTATGGGGAGGGGGACAGGGTAATATTTTTACGAGGGATCCTCTCCGTCTCGATTAGGAAGGCGCAGCGATAAGCTGGTAGCAAGTGAAGACGAATACGGGAGGATCGTCTAAAAGGGGAGAAGAGAAATGGGAGAAGGGAGGTAGGGGAGGAAGAAGAACGATATGGAAGATAGTAGTGAGATATGTCTAAATACATAACCGTGACACGTGATGGACGTGTTGCGGCCCCTGTCTACAGGGGTCTCTCTCTCGAAAGCCTACGGGGCCCGTACCGATCTCCATTTCGATCCATGGGATTCTGGGACTCCGGCACCCTGCTACGCGCCATGCATCAACACCCAAGATCCATCCCATTATACCTCATCGGAATAACAAACACGCCTTCCATCGCATAAACCAACGTTCTTTTGTTCCCATCGAATCCCAGGATCCGTCGGAATCGCGGCGAACAGCGCGCGCCTCACTCGCGGCGTATATATGCGTGTTTTCGGGTCCATAGGGGGTCCTCTCGCAGGATCCTCTTCTCTCGAGAATTCGAAATTCGACTCGACTCTCTTCTCTCGTAACTTTTCCTCGCGCGCCGCGATTCGCTCTGGTGTTGCTCTTTCCTTCGAGAAAAAGTAACTCTTATCTCCCTTTGCTTCCGAGATACGTTTCTAGATGGCACCACAGTTCTCGAATCGTCGACCCAATCTATCTTCGCCTATTATTCGCCTCTCGATTCCGTCATTCCGATGGGAAAACGTTAGCCACGAGCCCCACCGACCGAAAGAAGCGACAATTTTTTCGAATTCGACGGTTGGCACGTAGCATCGAACCGCTCGGTTTTCTCGTCATCGAAGAAGACGATTCGAAGCAAAAAGAAGTTTTCAAGCGAGAAACGGTGACTCGATCTCGCGTCGAACGATTATCGTTTCGAGATCGATGGGATCTCGTCGCTCATCCCTCGACAGTTTTTCCTCCATCCTCGAACCTTTCTCTCCGTTCCCGCGATCCTACGATGGAACGTATCGCGCGCGCTCGTGTGTGTGCGCGCGTGTGTGCGCGCGTGTACTTTACGAAAAAAGAAAAGAAGGAAAGAAAAAAAGAAAGTAATTCGAAGGAATAGCGACATAAAAGAGAGAGAGAGAGAGAACACTGAGGTCGAGTCACGATCGCATTTTGAATCGGTCGGTGTTGAGAAATTAAATTTTCTAGACTCGTAGACGACGCGGACCGTCGGGTCGTATCGAGTTCGAATCTAATTTGCATGAAAGGACGGAACACGGGTTGTTTACCCATGTATATGTAAGCATGGAACAGTTGCGAGCAGCGGCTGGCAACGTATTTGCGAGAGGATTTGGTAGGAAAGGAGAGAGGCCACACCGCCTTCCTTCGCGTATCGCCGAGGAAGGGTGGTATCGAGGGATCGTAGGAGGGATCCCGAAGGCGAAGCGCAGCGGAGAGAGGGACGCGAAAAAAGGGAGTGAGAGAGAGAGAGAGAGATATGGCGCGACTACCTTATTACGCATGCACCCTGTCCAACAAAAGGGACTCGTTCGTTCGTACGTTCGTTCGTTCGCTCGCTCGCTCGCTCATTCGCTGACTGACTGACTGACTGAATAACTAACCGACTGAGTGACTGACTGACTGACGTACCGTACCCACTTCGTCATCGTCCCTTCCCCCTCCCACCCTCCGTTTACATATTTCCAAGATCAACATAACCGCAAACGTTTCTCTCTCCCGATACAAATTCGTGTGCGCGTTATTCGGAATAAATACCTCTCGTAATACCTCTATTTCGAGTGGCGATCTCGTTTCTCGAACGGAAAGGGGGGCGGTTCCTCCGCTCTATCCTCTCCTTCCAAACGAATAGACGCGCTCGTTAGCGGTTTGCCGGTCGACTTAACCTAAAAAACGGAGAATCGAGTTGAAAAGGTGGGACGCGTTGAAAGACGGGGAGCGAGCGGAGATTGGGACCGGTCCTTTCTTTTATTATCGCTTCGAGAAAAAAGGTTATATTTATCGAAGCAGCACAAAAGAGCAGCGATCGGGCCGGGAATGGCGTTTAAACACAAACGGTTGCTGCGGTTCCCGTGGAATCGCGTGTCAACGTGTTTAGACGTTCGGCCGACGCCGGCCCGGAGGAGGGGGAGGAGGAGGGAGGAAAGAAGCGTGCCCGCGGGAATTCGCGGCCATTGTGCCGGCCATCTTCCCGTCCCATTCAAACTGTTGTATGCACGCGCATACGCGGACGTTCCGGGCGAGGGAACATTTGGCCGACGCCGAGCCGAGCCGAGCCGAGGCGAACGTTTTCACCGCAACCGCTTATTCGAATTCGTGGAAAAAGAAAAGGAAAAAGAACGAAAGAAAGAAAGAAAGAAAGGAAGGAAGAATTCGTCTCGGCTTTTATTCGGAAGGGGCCGAGGCTCGCGTGCCGCTCGGTAATCGCGAAATTGCCTCCGACCGATTTCCGCGACCGACCGATTCCACCGATATCGGCCAACCTAAACGGACATCTACTTAGAGCCTAATTTCCGTCTGCTGAAAAAGCGGAAAGGGGGAGGGAGGGGGCACAATTCTCGTTGGCACGCACGTCGAATCGGCGGCGGATAGCGAGAGAGAGAGAGAGGCGTCCCGAGGGAGAGATCGCGGCTTTATGCCGGGTATACCCGGTTGACATCGAAATCCAGTGACGTATCTAATTGAGAGCAGTTTAACGGCGAGGGCGGATCAGTGGGATAAGCCGTAAGCCGGCGAAGCCGGTGCGCGAGATCACCCTAGGCTTATAACTGGCGGGGAATCTTCTTCCAACTACCCTTCCGCAGAGTACATTCCGGCTCGTGATACGGCGACCCTTCTTCCCGCCCTTCCCCCAAACCGGACCGGCCCCGCTCCCAGCTGCTACCCTCGCCTATCTGCCGAGAGAATCCGGCGTAAATAATGCCGATTATCCCCCCGGCAATTGTTTTATCGACCGAGCTGTCCCGCTCGAACAGCAATCTCGAAAGAGAGGGTGGCCCCGCGCCTCTCACCTCCGACCTTTCTCCCCCCCCCGTCCCCGCCCCGCTCACCTTACACAGATTTACGAGTCGCTTCGAGGAGGGTGAAGACTCGAAAAGTAAATTTCCCTCCCCCCCTTTCTTCTCTCGCTCCTTCTCCTTTCGTTTCCCGAACTGAGCGATAACTTTGTCGTCGCCGTTATATCTCCTCCCTCCTCCTCCTCTTTTGCCACTCGTCCTTCCGTTTTCCACTCGGACTCGATTAATATTCCCGCAACGGCGCGGCGAGGAGCTCCGCCAATCCGCTCCTATCCAATCTGTTTCCACGAGGAAACGAGGGAATTACCCTCGAAATCGGGTAATAATATCGAGTAAAACCGATTCCCCGGAAAAAACTAATTTCACGGATGCGAAGGGGAAGGGCGGAAACGTAGAGGGTTTATCGAGCAAAAGAAAAAGGAAGGAAGAAAAAAAAAAAAAATCCGATTTTCCTTCGTTTCCCCGGGGGGGAGTTCCCCTCCTCCCCCGTCCCTTCCAAGTATTTACGTAGGTGCGTAGGTACGGGCACCCCGTCGCTCCTCTAGGCGTGGACGCTTCGACCGGTATTTGTTATTCTAATGTCGCGTTATATATATTTGTTTGGGGGGGGGAAGGGCGTGGGCGAGTAACCCGAAGTGTGAAACACGTTGTAACGCGTTTCCTCCTCCTCCTGGAATTCCATTCTCCTGTCGGATGTTCCGGCTCGACGACCGGCTCCCGCAACACCGACACCGCTTTCTCCACTTTTCCTTCATCCAGATTCCGTCCCCTCTTCTTCCGAAGAGACACGTTCCCCGCGAACAATTTTTCCAATCCGCCCGCAACTTGCCCCCACAACGCTGATTCCGTTCGTACGATTCGTACGTCTCGGTCGATGAATTGTATTTCTCTCATGGTAAGATAGGATAATAAAGTAAATTCGTCTTCTAGGTAAGTATCTTTTCCTAGAGAGACGGTTTTCAATCCGGCCCGTAAAATATGCATCTAAAACCGTTCGATTCCGTTCGCACAATTCGCATCTCGATCGACGAATTATATTTCTCTCGTTCGCGTCTCGTCGAAAGCACGTGTCTCTTCTTCGAGAAACGTTTTCTTCGCGAACAAATTTCCTTCGATCCATCCGTAACTAACTGTCTCTGAAACGTTGATTCTGTTTGCACAATTCGCGTCTCGGTCGACATCTCTTCCTCTCATGGTAAGACAGGATATAATAAAGAAAATTCGCTTCTCGAAAAAGTGCGATTCGCGTCGGAGAATTACATCGCGAGACGGAAATCGAAATTCGAAGAGGAAACGAACGACGAAGAAAACTTGCTCCTCGAAAGTATTCTTCTTCCCAGAGAGAGAAATTTTTTCAATCCGCTCGTAACTTGCCTCTAAATTCCGTTCGTTCCGTTTGTACAATTTTCTACATCTCGAATACGTCTCTCTCTCTCATGGTAAAACAGGATAACAAAGAAAATTCGCCTCTCGAAAGTACGATTCACGAATCGACGAATTACATCGCGACACGGAAATCGATCCGAAGAGGAGACGGATGATAAAGAAAATGGGACGATTTGAATTTTATATATATATATATATTATATAACTGGACAGAAATTTATCGACTCGACGATGGAACGCGAAACGAACGAAAACCGAACGCGATCTCTTGATAAGTAACTCTCCAGATATAGGTGTCGACGTGCTCGCGTGCCGATTCCTTATCGAGGCTAATCTCCACTTTTAGTTATCGCCGTTCCGACCGCCGTACATTAACTCGTGATTTCCCGAATCGCTCTCGCCACGCGAGCGTTCCTTCGATGCCCCTTCGAGTTGAATCTCGCATACGTTTCCACGGAAATTTCCTTTTCGCGCCACTTTCCGTCCCACGCATCGTAATCTCGCGCAGGTTCCACAACAGCGACCACGAACCTCGTCCCCAGGGCTCGGTATCTCGCGGCTTTAATATCCTTTCCGCGGCAGATGGGCTCGAGTGCGCGCGGTGGTCGGGAAGAGGAGTGGAGAGGAGAGGAGAGGAGACGCAGACGGTTTACGTTTTCGTCTTTCGAGCCGACAGATCCTCGATCCTCTCCCCAAGTTGTTCTCGAGAAGGAAAAGCTGGCGCCGCGACGCTCTCGACGGCCGCCGACTCGAGTCCTCCTCGAGTTTCGCTCTTTCGAGTTCTTCCCTCCTCCTCCTGCTCCTTCTTCTTTTCCCGCTTTCACCGTTTACCACCGCTCCTCCCCCGCTCTTCCATCGTCTCCTCGTTATCGCAGCCACGAACACCAATTTCGTTGTTATTATTAGGAGCCGGCCCCGGCTGAAGGAGGCCGAACGAAAGAAACCGTGTGTTTACCCTCTCCAAAAGCCACTCGAGAGGAGAAGCTCGTGCCACCGAGAGAGACAGATTTTTTCCTTTTTATCCGTTCCACTCGCGCGCGCGCGCGTGTGTGTGCGCGTATAATTTGTGTATAATTTTTATAAACGAACCTTCTTTGTCGCATTTTCCACGCTATCCCGAAACCCTGGAATAGAATCTGCTTGAAATGGAGATCGTATTCAAATATATATATATATACTTTTTTCCCCTTTCTTTTTTTTGGGTCGCGAGATCGAACGCGAGTAGAGACGTTAGACGGATCCGTAGATCGTAATCGCACGGAGTAGGTAGAGGAGTTCGAATTTAAGGAAAGCGACGCGCGGAGAGGAACGCTGGTTATAAGTGGATACAGTCGTAGCCTGTTAAACGGCGAGTTTCGCCACGGGTGACGAATTTGAAGGGTAGGGAGGAGGGAGGGGAGGGGACGGTGACACCTCGGAGCATCCGCAACCGCCTCGAAAACGTTCGAATGCCAAAGGAAACGGGGGGTCCGGGACAGCTCGTTCCTGCGGTTCGTTCCCGCTCGAACACGCCGCGTCTTTTCAGCTACCTGAAGAGGAGGAAGAGAAGAGGAAGAGGAGGAGGAGGAGGGAGAGACGGGTGTTCATATTTTATACGGGATGGGATCCTTTATGCGCTCGACTACGGGGGCACCCAGCGTGTCGAATAGAATTCAGAAGGCCGGGTATATATATATATATATATATACACGATAGGTATTTTGACATGGCCGAGAAATTAGTATAATAAAGGGGGGCTGAGGTAGGAGCGAGCGGCTAAGTGCCTAAACACACGCCGTAAATCTCCCCTCCCAACCAAAAAGCGCCACTAACGCGATACCTTTTCGACGCGTCTCATCGATCCACCGCCTAGTAGTATTTAACGCTCTTTATCCGCGACTCTTCGCCGTCCGAGAACAAAGATATCCTCGATTTCGGTTAAACTTGCCTCCTCACTTGTTGCATCCGTTAGATTTATAACGACGTCGTTCTCGCGTCGTGTATCCGTTCTCGAACTTTTGCGGGAAACGTAACGCAATAATTCATTCGTCACTCGTTTCTACCGTACAGAAAAATATCTTTATTTTCGATCCAGAGTTGGAATAAAAAGGTACGTTCGATGCGTTTGTTTCTTGAAATCTCCGAGGATACGAAACAGTTTGCGCGAAATTTTTCTATACATATATATATATATATATACACGCAAGCGTATAAAGACTTGGAAGAAAGAAACGTATAAAAGTATTATACCACCTCCTTTTCTCCGCGTATTTTGAGACTTCCAAGCGATTTTATGGGAACGAGCGATAAGGGAGCAGAGAGACGATAAGGTGTCGGTGAAAAATTGAAGTTGACGATAAAACGAACGAGAGGCGTACGTACAGGTTAAAAATTTCTTCGGAATCGAATGTAAAAAGCGAATACAACGCTGTAGTTGGAAAGTGATCGATCGGAATACGCTTCTATTAGCGGTATCGCGACGTTCGAGTCGACATCACTGGCGTAATCGCGACGAAACTTTGGGAGGATAGGGAAAAAAAAAACCTTCAAAATTTCAAATTTTACACGCGAAACGAATTCTCCTCCTGGTGACCCGCGTTCTGGATACGCGGTCGATCCCCGTATCGCGTTCCCCGAACTAATTACACGTCCGTACAATCTACTCGTTGAAAATCGAGAGGAAAAAGCGAAAAAGAAAAGTAGAGAGAGAATCGAGCGACGAAACGATTAGGAAACGAAAGACAGGAGAGAGGCGGACGATGCTACGCCAATGTACGTACAGCGATGGTACATACGTAGATACGTAGAGAAACGGCGGCCATCCGGTGCACGAGGGGTCGATCGATCTCTCTTTCGTCGTTGCGCCGACCACCGTGCTTCGCGATCGTGGTAGTGGTGGTGATGTCGTCGTCGTCGTCCTCGTCCACGTCCACGTCTTCGTCGTCGTCGTCGTCGTCGTCGCCGTCGTCGTCGTCGTCGACATCGTCGGTGGTAGCGATGGTCGAAGGTTGGAGCGGTGGTCGTGTCGGTGGTTAACGGGGGGCGTGGCTTGGAACGTTGCGCGCCGCCTTCGTTTCCTCGGCTCGAGGCCGTCACGTGATCAACGCTCGAGCCCTCGGTCGCTCGGGGGACGAGAAAGGCTGGAAAGGCAACGCCCAATAGGGTGGAATCGAGGCGTTTTCCTTCTCTGTCGAATGCACAGGGCCGGGCTCGGTTGTCGTTATCGAGGCTTGGGGAGCGGCCAGGGCCGAGCGGCGTTGCCGTGGCTCGGTTGGTGGGGCGAGCGGTGCGCGTGGGAGGAGGAGCGGTGGCCCAGTGGAGTCCGGGAAGTCGAGCAGCGCAGACGCGTTTCGTTCCGCGTCGCTCCTCGTCGCCGATCCTCGTCCCTAATAAGCTTTTTAACTCTCGCCGCGGCGATCGTGTACCGCTCTCGTTCTCGTTTCTCGATCTCGTTTCTCCACCGAGTCGGATGGAATAACACGGCGCGTAATAATACGGTGGCACGGCACGATACGATACGATACGACACGATATGATGGCCGGTCGTTGATCGCCACGTTCGTCACCTACCTTCTCCACGCTATTTCATTCACCTGCTTACCAGTAGTTGCTGGTTGCTAGTCGCGAGTGAGAGAATTGTGATTCGAAGAACAGACGGCGAACGACAAACGAAGTGATCTGGCACGTTGGTGGAGAAGAACGGAGGATAAGGAGAGGAAGAAGACGAGAGAAAGAAAGAGGGAGTGGGAAAGAGGGAGAGAGGGACGGTGGGAGGAGGGAGGCGGGAGGGAGGGTGGGTGGGAGGGAAGGAGGGAGGGAAGAAAGAAAGGAAGGAAGAAAGGAAGGAAGGAAGGAGAGAGAGCTAAGGTAAAGCGAGGAGGCGAAGAAAAAGAAAAAAAAGGAGCGGAAGGAAGAGAACCGTGTGGAAAGAGAGGAAAAAAAGGAGGGAAAGAGCGAGGGAAAAATCGAGGGAATCAAAGTGTGTCGTCGGTGGTGAGAAGGGATGCCTACGAAAGGGGAAAGGGGAAAAGCGACGGACTTCAGCATCGCGGCCATCATGGCGCCCAGGGGTCCGTCCTTCGGGCATTACCACCTGCAGGGCATTGGCAACGCCGCCGCTACCGCTAATACCAGCTTCGAATGTCCAACCGGCAAAGCGTTCGTCGCCAATTCGAATCTCGATCACCGTGAGTTGATCCACCATTTTTCTCCCCCTTTTTTTTTTTTACGCGACAACTCTTCCTTCCCTTTTCTCCCTCTTTCCTCCACCCTTTCCTCCCCCTCGTTCATCAACCATCAAAACAAACATCGGAAATGACGCAGCGTAAAAACAACGAGCATTCCTTCGATGATCAACGCGAAATGGAAACGAATTGAAATCGTCGTCTCTCCTCGATAAAAGTCTTCATCTTTGCGCTCACCTTTTTTTTTTTTCACTTTCCCCTCCTCTTCGTAACCTCTCGAACCAGGATAGACGAAGGATATCCTCTTCGAAGAAAGGATGAATCGGATGTCGGATGAGTCGGATCGTAGAGACAAGTGATCGAAGCGAAGCGTTTGTACCGACTGTCCGACGGCATCGATCGCGGTCGCGGATACCAAAAAAAGAAGCGAACGAACGCGGATACGAAACACGAAGAGGGGGAGGGGGGAGAGGAAATCGGGATAAACGATATAGCAAGCGAGTAGGATATAAAGAGTCGGAGAACGGAAGCGCGATATTATCGTTCGATAGGAATATTTAAGCGTATTCTTATGGAACGCGCGCGCGTCGGTACGGTGTAACGCTCGACAAACCTCGTCCCTGCCCTGCCCCCGTTGATAATGATAAAACATTTTTTTCCTTCTTTTTTTTTTTCCTTCGTTGCCGCATCGTTTTCAACGAAGCGTCGCTTCGAAATCCATTAGTCGAGGCGTTGACTGGCTTCCCTCCCGTTTAATTACGATCATCTTTCCGCGTGATCTATCCGAGCTTATACGCGCACGAAAATAGATGCCTAGTAGTCGGCTAGGATCGGAAAGAGACATTTGGCCGACGATGGTCGGACGATGATAATTAACCGTTCGAGATGGGAGCCGTGCCGAGCAGAAAATAAGAGGCGACGTTAATTGTTGCCAACGGATTGAGTGCGCGCGCGCGCGCGCGCATAAATTTTACCTGTTCGCACGAGAATTAACGACGAGGGGGACGAGAACGTGGACGAGTGGAGGGCCATCCGTTGTTGGCCAGCCGTGACGTTGACCAATTTCCTCGAAATTTTCTCGAAAAATTGAAAGAAGGAGATCGCGAGGGATCGAAGAAGGAGAGGAAGGGAAGGAGGCCGAGAGATGGATCGCGGCGTTAATTTCGTAGAGAAGAAGGAGAAGAGGGGAGGGCGGAGAAAGGGAGAGGAAAGAAAGAAAAAAGATGGGCGGACGAAGGATTTTTCTACTAAGGGAAACGTAAATTGCTCCTGTTTTTGCGGCGGGGATCTCTCTCTCTCGTCCGGTGCTTTCAGCCGGTAATCACATTAGCACCGTTAACGACGCCATTACAGCTCCCGTGGCAATCTAGAGATTCTTAATCGTTCCCAGGAACAAGTTTTGCCACGTAGAGAGTGGGCGAGGTGGAAAAACATTAAATACGAAGCGCGATTAGACTCATAGGACACCCCCTCCTTCTCTAGGCCCTCTAGTGCATCCGTAATCATCGTTTCGCGAGATATTACACGCGCGATGCCACCGAATAAATGGACGTGCAGACAAGAGAGAGAGAGAGAAAGAGAAAAATTAGCATTAACAACCGCGGCCGATGTTAAAATAAGCGAGCGGTGTGTAAAAACGGGAACGCGAAATCGATTGTGGTGGTGAACCGGCGTAGCGTGTAGCGCGTCGCTTCGAGGTCTAGCCCAAAGGACTCGGAACGACTTAATAATGAAATTTCGCCGGACGATAAACGTTAATGCCCGGTAATGCTGGTCGAATCTCCATCCAAGTTCGTGTTCGATTCGACGTTCCGGTTATCTCGTCCGGCTGATCTCTCTCTTTTGTATTTCTCGGTTTAGCGGTATACTGCCTGCTTACCTACCTACCTACCTACCTACCTAACCTACCTATCCAACCTACCTACCTACCAACCTACCTACCTACCTACCTACCCACTCGAGAAGGAAGCGCGTCAACTCGTGTAACGCGATCGTTATTCGCCTCGTTCCGTCGATCCTTTCCCGTTCGAACGACATCCTTCGAACGGCCGGGTGGTGACAGGATTCTGGGTGGTCGAGCGTCGGTCGTGGCAAAAGGAAGCTGACGTCAGTAGCTCGGTCATATTTCTTCTTGCCTTAAGATCGTGGAACGTGGGGGACCACCTCTCGGCTCACGCTCTTGGCCCCCACGGTTTTTAAACTCCTTCCGTTGTCCGGAAAGCTTCCGGTAGCGCCGCGCTCCGCTCCTCTCCTCTCTTTCCACCATTTCTACCTTCTTCTTTTCCTTCTTCTTCTTCTTCTTCTTCTTCTTCCAAGGTTGCGCGTATAACAAGGGCGTAACGCGTCGCGTGTACAACGCGTTATACAACGTTAATTAACGTACACACACACGTATACATATACAAACATGTTTTTATGGAACGTAGCCGCTAGTTAATATCGCATCCGTTCGATACCCGGCCATTATCGTTACGCGACGCCTTTATTCGGACGATTCACCGTCGATATTCTCTTCGTCGAATAAGAGAGGGAGGGGGAGGGAGAGAGACAGAGGGATCGGAGATGAAAACCGCGAATACGTGCGGTGTCGTGAGAGAACGTCGTGGAAAGTGTTGGGAGCACGCAACACGCGCCCGCTCGAGGTGTTAATTTTACGACGATCGAGGTGAAACCTTTGCCTCGTTTCGCGAAAACCCAACGTTTTCGAGACCTCGGCTCGACAAGGAAATTCGCGCAGATGCGATTCCTCTTCTTTCTCCCCGCTTCGAATTGTTGTTGCTCGTCGAAGGGAGACAGAGATAAAGAGAGAAAGAGAGAGGGAGCAGGGTGTATGCGTGCGCGACAAGTGGCCGCGTGAGTGCGTACGTGCACGCAGATGCGATGATGCACGCAACCGGTAAGAAACGCACGCGATGCGCTCACCTTCCTTTTTAACGCGCTTTGCTCCCTCCCCCCCTCTTTTGCTCTTCCTCTTTCTCGTCCATCCGTTTACCGCTTTCCCCGAAATTCCTTCCTTTCCGCTTCGATTTCTCGATCCGGCCGATTTCTCGATCTCGATTTCTTCCTCTCTGTCTCGTTCCTCGAAAAAAGAGAGGAGATGAAGGGAGGACGAGGAGAGAAAGTAATTGGCCGAACGCTATATCTGTCAAATACGTCGTCGAAAATTTGACGAAAAACCGGTTTGGGCACGCGCTCGGCCGGGGAAACGTTCGTTCCTACGACTTTGAACGCGTGAATCGGAAACGATACCCGAAAATACCTTTAAAACGATAATCGAGGGTTAAAGGGTCTCCCTCTCTCTCTCTCTCTCTCGAGCAATATTTTTCTCTATTTTCCAACCAATCGACCGACCGACCGACCGACCAAGAAAGGCAAAGAACATATCCGGCTAAAATCTCCAAGCTCGAAAGTTCCGTTACGCGAATCGTGACGCGATTCAATCGAACCGCGTTCTTCTCTCGACGAACGTGGAAGAGAATCGGAGGTATCACGGCGTTTGAAGAGAGAGAGAGAGAGAGAGGAAGAGGAGGCGCGAAACGCGATAACTTTCTCGACCGGTAATTTTTTTTCTTTCCTTCTCTTTTCCTTCCTTTCCCTCTCTCCCTTTTTTTCTTCTCCCTCTGTTCCTCGTTGGCGACACGTGTGCGCACGGGTATCACTCGCGGATCCAATTCGAGATACGCGGCCGGAAGACGCATTGTTCGCGGGGAATAGTACAAATTAACAGATCGGTATCGTGACGGGTGCAATTAACATTGTGTACACTGCAGCCGCGGTGGATCGGCTTTCTTGAAATCTGACGGTTTAATTAGGCGCCACCTTCGCGGCAGATGCTCGCTCGCTTCGATTAATTACCCCCTCCCCTCCCCCTCCACTCGCCTCTCCCCTATCGTCTCGCTTCATCTCGCTTCGAATCGACACGGTTGTTCGATCCCCTTTTCGTGCGCGCGTTTCTCCGCGCAATTCAAGCGGTATATTTATTTTCCTCGTTCGAAATGGTGGTGGGTAAAACGGAAGAAGGGTGGAAAAATTTCGTTTCGGGGACGAAGACGAGGCCGACGGCGAAGAAAGAAATGGATGGATATTTTCAGGAGGGACATCGACGAGGAGCTCGCCGGTGAACATCGTCGCGACGGCGACCGTGGTGACGGACGAGGCGTTACTCGGCGACGACGAGGTGGACAACTGCGAGGGGGAGAGCGAGGGGACGGAGAAATCGACCCAGGAGGAGGACGAGGAGGTGGACGTGGACGTGGAGGAGTGCAGCAGCGTGGACGAGGGGCCGATCCACGACGCGGTTTCGGCCGCGGCCAGCGCGGCGGCGGCGGCCAAGTGCCAACAGGACGGCGGCGCTCACGGCAACTCGGACGAGAGGAGGGCGCATCGGCTGAGGACCAGTTGCAACTCGGACGAGCTTCGGGACGTGGAGTGCCACCTCGAGACCAAGGAGTTGTGGGACAAGTTCAACGATCTCGGCACCGAGATGATCATCACCAAGACCGGCAGGTAAACACCTCCTCCCCCTTCTCTCTATTTCCCCGTCCTCCCGGGGATAAGAGAAACGGGGAAGAATCGAGCGTCCGACGGATGTCCGACTGGACCGTTTCCCTTCGCGTTCACCTTCGCCGTTTTCTTTCGTGCCAAGGCGATATGCTAATAAAGCAGCTGGCGCGCTCTAAGGACGCGTGACCACGAAATTACGTAGAGAGAGAGAGAGAGAGAGAGGTGACGCGTCGCGTGATGATGCGCCTCCTCACGTTGGGTAACGACGCGCGTGGTTAACGGGTCGAGTCTACGTCGACCCGGACGGAGAGATATTCGGGAAACGAGAGGAATCGGGGAGGGGACAACTTTCTTTCTTTCGGGCCACGATCGATATACACCACGGTGGAAGAAAGTTGCGAAGCGATGCACGAGAATAGCGTCGTTAGCGCGAGAAACTTGGCACGAGATCCCGGCCGAACGAAAACGTCACTCTCTGCCTCTCTCCTTCTCTCTTTCTCCTTCTCGAGTGACAATACGGAATTCGGACCAATCAGGTGGAATTGTTGTGGCCCTACGGGGTGCCAACGCCGTGTATATACGCATATATACGCGCGCGTGTATGTACATGTGTATATATACTCTTCCTCGGAGGACCGACGAGGCCTCCTTTTTTTCCCACGTTGGCACCCGGCTCTCTAGCTTCTCTCTCTCTGTCTTCTGGTGGTTTGGTTCGATAACCGTTCGAACGACGATAATTCGAAGGAAGGAAAGGAAAGAAAGAAAGGAAGGATTCACGCAGGAGCGTATATTTTTCAAAGTTTAAGTAGGTAAGCGGTGGACTGCGGAATAGGAGGTGTGGACGAGCGGGTCGAGCAGGAGAGCGAGACAGGATACAGGCGGATAGAGAGGGTACTCGTCACGCGAACCCTTCATCAAGGTGGCAGCAACCTACGTTATATACGCTCACGCGTGGCTCTGACCGGTAGGTAGGTAGGTGGGTAGGGTGAACGTGCACGGATCGCGAAACACTACGACGAGAACGACGACGACGACGACAACGTACGAACGAACGAACGAACGAAACGGAAAAGAGAAGAGACGCAGCAAAAAACGAGTCTCCTCCTCGTTGGCGAACAAAAAACGGCAGTAAAACCGCGGCGCTTAATTGTCGAAATACTCGATCGAGTTATATATGTGTATATATATATATATATATATATATATATAAATATATATATATAAACACTGGAAAGGAGGGGAGGAGCGCGACGCGACATAATTATAACGGAGACAACACCTGGCGGGTGTTGGAAAGTCGTTAGCTCGGCAAACGTTTAAGTAACTCGAACGGCCTTTCGGATCGCTATAATATCCACCGCTTCCGTAATCCATTTGTAGTAGCAGCACCAGCACCAGCAGCAGCAACAGCAGCAGCAGCAGCAGCAGCAGCAGCCCTTCCATCGGTGGTTCTGTCCTCGGGGCTGATGGCTTCTCTCTCTCTCTCTGTCTTTCTCTCTTTCTCTCCCTCCCTCACCCCTGAACACGAACCACGACAGACCAGTCGGACGCGTACGTAGTATGCGTGTCTAACGCGCACGTATACGCGCGCGTTTCGAGGTTGTTGGGGTGGTTTGGGGTCGAGGTGTTCCTGCGATTATGGCCTCGTTAGCCACGGCCCGTGGAGAGAGAGAGGGCTTGTTTGTTTCTGCCTAATTTGACAGGGAAATACGCGCGGTGCGGATCGGGGTGGAGGGAGAGAGAGAGAGAGAGAGAGAGGAATGGAATTCTTTTTTCTTTTCTCACGTGGATTCGATCCACGCGTGGATGGACGAATTAGACGGCGATCGTAATTTAAGCAGGCGGCTGGGTGGTTGAGAAAATAGATCGAGGGGAAGGGACGAAGGGGAGAAACACCCAATTGACTTGCTATCGGGATATTTAATAGTCGTTTCCTGATGCGTCGTATTCCCATTGCAGAGGTGAACCAAGTGGAGGGTCGAAACGACCTCCTCCCCCCCTCCACGACGTTTCATTCTTCATTCGCGATTCGAACGACGGCACGATGGCGTATTTTCCTCGCTTACTTTTTCTCTCTATCTCTCTCTCTCTCTCTATATATATATATAATGTATATATACACACGCACACACCTCCTCGAAACGCGAATCGGTCGAAAACAACTCTTTTTAACGAGATCTCGGATTTTCGACCCAAGAAACGAATAATATGTATATATATATATACATGTATATATACATATATATATATATTAATGCGCGTGTATGGCGGAGAGGTCGATCAGTGGTGGTGGTGGTGGTCGAATCGATGTTTGCGGTGGAGAGCCGTTTGCGGTCTCGTCGGAACGAAGAGGAGACTCCTCTCCCCCCTCTCGTCCGGATGGAACAAGCGAAGGCGACGTTTGTCGCGCGTTTCTGTTCTCATTTCTTCTTCCCCTCCCTGCCCCTGTTCACGGCATCACGGTGCCGAATAATTTCCAGCTCAAAATAGCGATAAGTCCGCAAATTTGCATGGAGAGAATGATCTCGCACATCGGTCTCTGCTTGGCAAAGATCGCGAGCGTAACGAGCAAACCGGAATAAATGATAGCCCTCGCGAAAGAACACGAGCACGAGGCTCTTCCTCCTCCTCCTCCTCTTGCCTCTTCTCCTCCTCCTGTTGCTCCTCTTCCTCCCGTTATTCCTCCCATTAACGCTCCTCCTCTTCCTGTTATTCCTTCCATTATCCCTCCTCCTCCTCCTTCTCCTCCTTCTTCCATTCCTTCCGTTATTCCTTCCAATAGCCCACCTCTTATCCCCAGCTCTATACCCGCCGTCGCCTCGGTCGCCGTTTGGAACGCTTGGAAGCCACGCGTGCCCGTCGTTTGGACGAGGATCGCCGCGTCCTTGGTCTGCTGGCTGAACGTTTTCGTCTCGGACGCGATCGCGCAGAACTGCGAGGTGATCTGCCGGATGGTCTGCTCGGTCTGCACCCTCTTCTCCTCGATCGTCTGCGTCCCCTCGTCCTCCGCCCTGCTCGCCATCTCCACCGACCGCTCGTCGACGTCGGTCGACGCGGACGACCTCTCCGACACGGACCGCTTGGCCATGACGCAGGGCTTCCCCTCGCAGGTCCCCATCTGGGAGGACGGATTCCCCGGATTCCCCGCGCACGTTTGATCGAAATCTTGATCCTTGGCGAACATGGACAACAGATCCTCTTGGCGCAGCCTCGATCGGATGCAGGGGGGCAGGTCCTCCAGGATGGTGATCATGTTTTGGACGCACGTGCGCCGGCACACCTTGTTCTTGGGATTGCACGGGCCGGGGCACTCGAGGAGCCGGTCGGGGGCGAATCGCGCCGGGGAGCCCATCTCCTCGATCGTCGAGGAAAGGGGAAGAAAACGACGACGGTGAGGGGGGAAGGGGCGTGGGGCGGTCCTCGAACGTCCTCAGTGAAGGGCGGTGGTCGCGAAAGGCTCGTAGGACACGTAGCTCCTAGGCCGCCGTCCGTCCGCGTTCACGAGCGCGCACATCTGTCCGAAGGTGGTGGTGCGCCGCTTCCTCGCACCTTCCTCTCTTCTCCGTTGCCTTGTCCGTTGCCCGACGAAACGCGGCGAGATGGTGGCTGGCTCGAAGGGGAAAAGACGGGCCGGGTGGGTGAGTGGGTGGGTGGTGGGTCGGTGGACGGTCGGTGGTTGGGTGGGTGGCTGGGTGGATCCTTTGGTGCGAACCGAGAGAGAGCGAAATCGGGAGAAAAATCTGGTTAGGAAGGGCTCGTCTCGCGCTCGAACGCGTTCGTTCCTCGTTCACTCACCCTTTTTTTCACGCTTCGCTTTTTTCGCGGATCGCGAGTCACTCCTCCTCCTCCTCCTCTCCTTCTCTTCTCCTTCGGCGACGATTCTCGTTCTCCACGCGGCGGTTTCTCCACGTTTGCGCCCGTCCTCGCATTTTCCTCGCGTTTACCCGCGATTTCCCATTTCTACCACCACTGCTACGCTTGCCGCTACGAGAGTTAGGTTACGAGAGCAAACGTGGAATTTCCCCCTTTTACTTTTTTCTCGCCGATTCGATTCGCGAGCAAATTCGCGATCGATCGGCTCGCGGCCAACTTACTTGCCGTTTCGCCGATTCGATCGCGCTCCCTCGCCGGGGAGAGCCGGGGAGAGCCGGGGAGAGCCGGGGAGAGCCGGGGAGAGCCGGGGAGAGCCGGGGAGAGCCGGGGAGAGCCACCGAGGGAAAATGTCGCATCGTTTTTCTTTTTTCTCCCTCCCTCTTCTTTTTTCCAGGCGAATGTTCCCCACTTGCCGGGTGTCGTTCAACGGATTGAAATCGGAGGGGAGGTACGCGGTGTTGATGGACATAGTCCCGGTGGACAACAAACGATACCGTTACGCGTATCACCGAAGCTGTTGGCTGGTCGCCGGGAAAGCGGATCCACCGGCACCCCCCCGCCTCTACGTCCACCCCGACTCCCCGTTCACGGGGGACCAGCTACGAAAGCAGGTGGTCTCGTTCGAGAAGGTGAAATTGACCAACAACGACATGGACAAGCACGGCCAGGTAAGAAAATTTTCGCGGCTCGATCGGTCGTAAACCCTGTGTTGCGGCGTGCCGGCGTCGAATATCGATCACCTCCAGACCACGGGAGAACAATCCGCCTCTCTGTTTCTCTCTCTCGCTCTCTCGCTCGCTCGCTCGCTCGCACGTCGAGCCAACGCCGACCAACGCGTTTTTACGACTGTGAAATTCGAACGGACGGCCTCGCTGCTCGCCCTCTCTCTCTCTCTCTCTCTCTCGCTCGAGAGCCCCCCCACATTGGGGAAGGGGGGTCGGAGGGAGGGAGAGGGAGAGATCCGTGGGGAGGCAAATCCGTGTTCGCCGCCGCGCCGATATCGCGCCGTCCACCCAACGACGGGTTCCATCCACTCGACTCGGAGATATATCCCGTTTCTCTTATTTATCGGTAAATTCACACGTCGGCGGAGACGAGAGAGAGAGAGATGCGCCGTTGATGTCGTTTCTCGCACGAACACCGAATACGATTTGACGTTGGCGAGATTTCGGACGCGCGCGCGCGCGATCCGAAAATGGCCTCGTAAAATCGGGAATCGCGTCGTGGGCGTGGCGTTATCATCGACGTCTCAACCGTTCCCGACGTCGATCGTTCGCCAGCCTGTAAAACTGTGACAATAATATTCCTCGAGAGGAAACGAGGAAAGGAAGCGAGGAAGGAAATCTTTCTTTCCTTCGAGAAAATCTTTCTTTCTTTCTTTCCGAGTGGGAAATAATCGTCGCATCGCCGTAAATACCGGTATCGTTAGCGTCGCGCGCAAAAAGTATAGGCCGTGCGGTGAAAAGGGAGTAGTAGTCGCGGGAGGGGGGAGGGGAAGGGGGAGGAGGAGAAGAAAGAAGGAGAGAAAGAAAGAAAAAAGGGAAAAAAACGCGGTAGATTCCTCGGGATAGGAGGCGAGAAGCAAACGAGGATCCACTCGCGGACTGGTCGTAATGTTACGAGCATTATAGGCAGTTGGTGGTGGTGTCTGTCGTAGGTGGTGCGTATAGTAGGCACGAACGGCATGCCTATAAGCTAATAAATTGAATGGATGTTTGCCCGAAGCTTTTGTCATGATGATCACGAGTAGCCCACGCTTGGTCCGTTCACCACCACCTTCTCTCTCTCCCTCTCTCCCTCTCTCTCTCTCTCTCCCCTCCAACGTTTTCCTTCGAGATCTTCCCGTCCCGTTTCGATCTTTATCCCGCGATATCGCGGTATCCGCGGCTTTTTTCCTTTCTCTCTTCTTTTTCTCTCCTCTTCCTCCACCGACAACTTTTCACCGCCCATCTTTCGCATTCGAATTATTCGGAAGCTATTACGCTTCGTAGTTCCCTCCTTCGAACTGCTACTCTACTTACTCGCTTACTCGTTTGCTTACCAACTCTCTCGAGATGCGTTTTTAAGCATCGAGAGACTCGGTGTGTACGTATATACATATATATATATATATATACACACGTATATACGTATACCGAGAAAGGTATATGGCGCGTAAAACACGGTAGAGAGAGAGGAAGTGCGAAGGAAGGATGGAAGCGCGGGGCAAAGGAAGGAAGGAAGGAAAGAGAGAGAGCGAGAGAAGGAGAAGGAAAGAGAGGAGGAAAAAAGGCTAGGCTGGCGAGTGTCGAGGAACAGACACACCGGTTAAAAGCAGTCGTGGCGAGCGGGAGAGCTGGGAGAGCCACGCAACGCCAGTCAACTCAACTCGACGACTCAAGTGGTAGGGAACATTCCTTCGCTACGGCCACTATTTCATCGTTTCGTATGACGCGATATTATAAGACCCCCGCCTGCGTGTTGGCTACTACACGGTGGTCCAAAAGCAAGCATCCACCTGCGACCACCGCAGCTCCCGCGTCCAACCGATACCTGCGGGACCCGCGCCTCCCCCCTCCCCGACTCTTCCCCAAACACGTACGTTTCTCTCCTTTCCTTCTAAATTACCAACGAAACGGTACACCGACAGTTCCAAACGTTGGAACGACGACGCTTTTTGGGACGACCGCGACACACAACGAGAGATCGAGTTTTTACGCTCGTCCACCGTCTCTCCGTTTCGCTTTTTTTCCCTCTCTCTCTCTCGCCTCCCCTTTTCCTTTTCTTCTCTCCAAGGATCTTCTCCTCGACTCGATCGAATTCTTCGTCCCCTCCTCCCGTCCGCTTTTCACGCTTTTTCCTTCTCAGACATTCCTCAGAAATATACACGCACCCTTCGAAAAATCAAAACGAGATCGATCCGTGAGAGCTGTGAGAAGGAACGATTTTTCGATCGAAAGTCGAGGGGGGTTTCGAGTTTCTGAACCCCGTAGCGGTAGTAGGAGAGGTGGGATGGAATGGGAGGAAAAGAAGGGGGGGAAATTAGCGACGGATGATAAAGCGGCAACGGATCGGTGGAAATAATCACGGAAACGGATATTATGGTTTTTAAAGGAGGATCCGTGGCGAAGTCCGGACTCGAGGGAGCGGAGTTGAGCAAATTGGAGTTCTGACAGGTTGCAGTGGGGTGTCCCACTATCCAACGGCGCGGAGAAAACGGATAGGGGCACCCCGGGATCCCAGACACCTATAATCGTATACAGGCATAAAGTTGCCCCGCTTGGAAACCTACGGCTCGCATCCGGACTCGTTATCCGGACTCGAATTAAATTCGAGACCTTTTCATTTTTTCCTTTCCCCTCCCCCTCCGCTCGAGAACAATCGAGCAAACCTCCTCGAAGGACGGAACCGAACCGCGATATCGAGACGTTTCCCTCCCCCCTTCTATTCGTCCTTGCACGCGTGAATCGTGAGAAATTTGTATATCGAGTTTCCATTTTTCTCGCGAACACGATATACAACGGTGAAAGAGAGAGGGAACCGTTGAAAGCGATCGAGCTCCCCGTCCTCGACTGACGGTTTATCCGTATATATCGCGAAGAAAAGAAAAAAAGCTATTATAAATCGCACGCGATTCAGGATAATAGAGTCGTCCGAAGAAACGTGGACCGCGTTTGCTTGATTCGTCGATGGAGGAGGAATTTCTTCCTTTCTCCGAGCGCGCGATACCAGCCGTAGATAAATACGCGATATATTTTCCACTGGCTCTCCTCGCTAATAAGAATCGCGATGTTAACGACGCGCCCCGCTCGGAAGAAGCAAAATACGTGAGAGTTTATCGATCGAAAGGCCGATCGCGTATTACGCGTCCACGTAAGTGGAAAATTCGAACGAGAGTTGCGCGATATACATCTAGAGCGTTACGCGAGAAACTTGTTTGGTTCGAGACGGGAAATCGATACCCGTCTCTATTCCGTCCTAGGCCTAGGCTCATACCACGTTAAACTTCTCTAAACGCGAAACGAAACGGGACCGAGACGGGACGGGCCTGACCTGTTGCGAAAATTATTATATTTCGACCCGTTGTGTATTCCACGCGTGTCTCTTTATCGATCGTGAAAAGGATGGAATGTTTCTTTTTCTTGTTTCAGATCGTTCTCAACTCGATGCACAGATATCAACCGAGGATACATTTAGTACGGTGTCGACAAACGGACGACAACAATCTTCGCATAACCGAGCTTCAGAAGGAGGAGCACAAGACGTTCGTGTTCCCCGAGGCGATTTTCACCGCTGTGACTGCCTACCAGAATCAATTGGTGAGTGCACGCGCACGCGCGCATGCGCCCTCGAGTCGGGCGAGAACGAGACCGAGAGAAAAATAAAGTGGATCAAGCGCGATTTACCGATCGTACCGTTCCAGATAACCAAGTTGAAGATCGACAGTAACCCGTTCGCCAAAGGTTTTCGAGACTCGTCCAGGCTGACGGATTTCGATCGGTAGGTACTTTATATATCCCGTATATTACGCGATAGAGAAGAAACTCGCTACTAGGTACTACTTACGTAACCCCATACGGGCGATCCAACGCCGGTGGATCGATTGGTTTCGCCGCGTATTTCGTGCACCGAGGTGGCGAGCGAAGCGATCATTACGCGCCATTATAACGTCGCCACCTTAATCATCGTGCCGGCCGAATTATCGACCGATCTCTTAGATCTCTCTCTCTCTTTCTCTCTCCTTAAAAGTGGAAATTTATACGTACGACGCTAAACGTGGAAGAGGAGGGAGAGAGTGGAAGAGAAGGAGAAGGAGAGAGAGGCGCGTTTGATCTCGTGAACAAGCATTGCACGCGTGGACGCTCGATTCCGAGTTATCCGCGATCATCTATCTACGCGAATGACGACGCACCTGCCACCTCGCTCTCTCCACTCCGAGCGTTTACGCGGATATACACGCGTGACAGAAAGGAATTTTTTCTTTTTTCCTTTATTTATTTATTTATTTTTTTTTTCCATCGTGTCAAAGGATTATCGCCGTCTATATACGAAGCGACAAAGTAAAAAGAGTTGCGATAACTCGCGTTTACCATTAATCTTGGCAGATGGTAACGCCGTCTCCGCGTTATCGGACGTTACGTTCGTTGGTGAACGAACCATCATCTCGATTAATCGCAATCCCCTCGCCCCCTCCTCCCTCCCCTATTCATCGCGCACGCTTTCGAATTCGCTCACGAATCATCGATCCGTCCTTCGTTTCGATTATTCGCCTCGTTTCGCTCCAAGTTTCGCGCGTAAGCGTAACTCGCTTGCTTACTTACTCACTTACTACCACTTAGGTGGAATCGATAAAGTCGCAGCGTGCCGTCTGCCAACAACACCTGCTCGCCTTCTTCTTCTTCTTCCTCTTCTTCTACCTTCGCGTGTCGAACGCGCTCGATTAAATAATTCTTTTTTTTTTTTTTCCTTTAACCCCGTTACGAGATAGTAGATAATAGATGATAATTCAGAGATCTCGAGGAGACCGTGGCCGGATCCCGGATCGGAAAATTCGTTATTTCGTAATTCTATGAAATCAGTTTGCGTGAAGAAAGGAGAAAAAAGTATGTAGAAAAGGAAAGAAAGTGAAAGAAAAGATATATATATATATAATGGATACACGGAGTTTCTTTCTCCGACGAGCACGTAATCACGCGCGAATCGGAGGCGTGTCCGAAGAAGAACAACTCTCGACCGAAAAGTCCTTCTCTCCGCTAATGCGTTGGACGCGCTTCCGAGAATGGAAGGGCGTGTTTCGACCCGCGTTTCTCGAAACTTTTCGCAAAACCGTGAAGAAGAAGAAGATTTGATTGTCCCGCGACGGGCAAAAGTTTTCGTCGAACTCGAGAGTGGGGGAAGATCGAGCACGCTTTAATGACACGGCGGTTCGAAAATCCCTTCCCTCCTCAAATCAGCACCTGGCCAAGCTAGCGGAGATCGCGAAAAATTTCGCCCCGTCATTCGATCGGGTCTCGCGGTCCAGTTACGCTGCACGCTCGCGGGGAAGGAAAAGGAAAGAGGGCCGTGGTGGGGGAAGAGGAGAAGAAAAAGGAGGAGAAGAAGGATCGGTGGATACGGCGGTTACGGCAGTCGTGTTCGGCTGCACGGATGCGGCTCTGGCGGCGTCCAGAGTTAATGAGAGAGCGGCCGTACGGGGCAATACGGCGCATGCTCCCGCCCACTTCACGCCGCCGCTGATAGATAGATGCCCCTTCGGCCCTTTCGCCCCCTCTCTCGCTCACCCTCGCTCGTCCTCTATCTTTCGCTCGTCCCCCCTCTTCCAATTCCTCTTCCCCTCTCGACGCCGCCGCCACCTTGCTCGCACATAACGAAATATCCTTCTCGACGAAATAAAGATATTACGATGTATACGGATATATATATATATAAAATTTAAGAGTCAAGTTGGAAAGTCGGTCGTATCGGGCGTCGAATTTGACGAGAGTTTTCGAGTTTTCTGTTTTTTCGATGGAAGGGAGACGCGTACGTCGCGATAAGGCGAAAAAAGGAGAGAAAAAAGAGAGGAAGAGGAGCGATTCCAAAGTTGGTCGGAGCGCTCGGTTCCGGAGGGCAAGGAGGGCAGGGCATTCATCTATATTAGCTTCGAGAGCGGACGGCCTGTCATTACCGCTGCCGCTCCGGCCTTCTTCTTCCTCCTCTTTTTCCTCTGGCAAACTCTCCGCTCTCCTTTTCCCTCTCTCTCCCTCCCTCGAAGCGAGAGGGAGATCTCGAAGGAGAAGAGGTTTCTGCTCGGTTCCTTTGGTTTCTCGCGTCCATCGGCACCAACAACCCTCGCTCAACGACTCTCGACAACTTTGAACTCCGATGCTCGAAAGTCCTCCTTTCCTTACCTCCACGGCCCATTACCGAACCGGCACAGATGCTTAACCCGTGAAACGTTCTCCGGATATTAAAATAAAGGAAAGGAAAGGAAAAAATCTCCCGTTTCCAATACATATATATATATATATATATATTGGACGATACGAGAAACGATGTATCGTGCACAGGATTCGAGGGGAGGGGGGGACGATGGAAAAGCACGGCGTTGTATGCGTACGTTACGTGCGCATAGAGGATCGCGCGCTCGACGACCCTTCTGGATCGTGAGCCGTGTGACTCACACGGAGAACCGGCTCGATCGCGCGTCGGACCGCTCGGCGGCAGCCGGGTAAATTACAGGCTCGACCGTATTTTGCGTTGTTTTGTTGTTTTTCAACGCGCCGAAAGGAAATGAGCGAGCAAACGCGTCACGCCACCCCGAACCTGCTAATTTCTATTCATATTTTATGGCTATTAATTTCTTCACTGTTACACTCGCTCCTTCTCTCCCTATTTCCCCTCCAAGCTCCCCCCCTCCTTACACCCGGTATTTCGCCAACGTACCTTCTCCCCTCTCCTTCCACTCTTCTTCCTCTCCCGTTTTCCACCTCGCTTTCCACCTCGCCGCTGCAATTCGAATTTCCAACCTATGCGTGCGTCCAGAGCGAGACGCGAGAGGGCGCGGGAGGGAAACGGGAAGATTTTTCGTTTTTATGCGCGCGCGATAGCCGCGTCGCTCGATCGACCGACTACCTTCGACCATCACTGTGGGGTGTAACCTATTATTATCTACCACTTACCTAATGCCCTGTGTCAGCCTCGGGGTAGGCGGAGAATAACAGGCTCCCCCGGCTCGCTAATATTCGTTTCACGAATCGAAACGGGACCGAAACTTTTCGTTTTCGCCCCCCTCGCTTTTCCTTTCTCGGGAAGAAGATTGAGAAATGAGAAAGGAAAACCTGCCCTCTCTCTCCCTCTCATTTTATTCAGTTTACAGTCTACATCGCTCGAAGGGCGTAGTCGTGGACGCTTCGATGGAGAGAATGGAGGGGGGGATAGGACACGAAGCCTCTAATTGGAACGTTTGCGCGGGGAAAACGCGGGATATTTATCGGGCGATTAGAGAGGGGCCTCCCGAGCCACTGCAATTAGGCCTTTTATTGTCTGTACATAAGGAAGCTTTATGAAAACGTTAAGGATATAATTCAAGGCCGGGAGGCGCGGCGTGACTCGGCCAACGCCAGGGTTAACGCGCGTGGAGATAACGCGCCGCGTCATTTCCGCTTCGCGTATACACACAGGTGCAGCGTCACCTCGAACCGCGGCCGCGTATGCATCGATATTTCAAAGGGAGAGAGAGAGGAACGGCGGTGTGTGGTCCGCCACGTTCGAGCGATTAGCTCCCTCCTAATCCTTTTTTCGACAGGACTCCCTCCTTCCTTTTCTCCACCTTTCTCGAACAATCGTCGCTCCTCTCCTCCGCTCGCAGCGCAGCAATCGCTTCTCGAAGGAACTGCGAGCCTCTGGTAGCAGCGTGGAGGACTCGTCTCGTTTCGCGGTTTTCGTCTCGCGTGTTATACAACGGCGGGCTGCCCTCCTGCCGAATTACGGTTGCCAAGCGCGAAGGAGAGGAATCTGGGGGGCCGGGTGGGTTTTCGGGGAAGCGAGGATGACGGATAGGAGGTATCGCGGTCCGAGCTCGAATCATCCGCCGGTGTCAGGTTTTCTTTTCCCCTCGGTTTCCCACTACCGAAGTGGCCTCCGACGGATCGACGCGGGTGGGACGGAGGAATGAGAGAGAGAGAGGGGCTCGTTCGATTTCGAGAATAATGGCCGCGTCGAGGAGGACAATCGAGTCTTAATCACCGAGTGGATAGTTATCTCGACGTGTAAGATAATCGCACGGTTTACCACTCCCGGCGTAATAATCACGCGAAAGTAGGAAATGACGGTGCAACGTGTCCCGGATAATCGAGAGTTAATTATAACCGAGAAATATGTCAACCGAGCGAATGATAATTCGTTCCCTCGTTACGTCCATCCCTTTTCTTCCTTTTCTTCCGTCACAATCGTCCCCTTAATTAATCCCCTTAATTAACGCCCCTCATCTCTCCTCTCCTCCTCTTCCCTCTCCCCTCCGACGAGGGTTCGACTTAACTCGACTCGCTCGCATTGCTTCCTTCTGCTTCCAGGGATCCGATGGAATTGATGGAGCAGCAATTGGTGAGGTGCGGGGTGGCGCCGGTCAGGTTGTACGAGCACCTCGCGATGTCGTCCCCGGCGGCGGCCGCAGCGGCGGCGGCGGCCGCGGCGGCCGCCGCCGCCGCCCTCGGCGCCCAACAGCAGCAGCAGCAGCAGCAACAATCCCAACAGCAGCAGCAGCAGCAGCAGCAGCAGCAGCAAGCGCAGCACGAGACGGGTGGGCACGCGTTGGCTCCGTGGATGACACCCTCGACGGCTCTCCTCTACGGGACGAGGCCCGCGACGGGGTCCTCCCCGTCCCCGTACCCCGCCTCGCCGGCCGCGGCACCCTTCCCCTACCCCGCGGCCCTCCCGTGGCCCTGGCAGCCGCCCGTCGCCATCATCTCCCGGCGATCCTCGCCCCCCACCGCCTCCCTCAGGTACGCGCCGTATCCTCCGCCGGCGAGCACCCCCCCACCCCTCAGGCCCCGTCCCTCCACCCCTAATTAGCGATCGAGGGAGATTGAACCAAAGAGAAACCACCCGACCATCCCTCGCGCCGACGAATTAGCCTCTCCTTTCCTCTCCTCCTCTTCCTTCGCGAGCGAATGTAATCGTCGTACGGATCTCCCTCGTGTGTCATCTTGGCCGGGGAGGGAGGGAGAAAGGCATCGGTCTCCTCTCGAGAGGAAGAGAAAATTGTAAATAAAAGAAATCGTGTGAGCGAATGTAATAAAAGTGGAAGGAAGGAAGGAAGGAAGGAAGGAAGAGAAGAGATCGATCGTAGCTGTAATATACACGATACCACGATAGTATTATATACGCGTGCGTATATTCCTTCTACTCTGAAGAGACGCGCACAGTGGTCTTTGTACATAAAATCTTTTATGGTAGCGAGTAGCTTTAACGGCCGTATCGTTCATCACCATGTAGCACGGATATAAATAAACGGAATTTTCATTAACACGTCTCCTCGTCTGATTCCTTACCCCCTTTGAAAGATCGAGAATGGAAACTGAGCGCGCGCGCGCGCTTAGTTTTCCAAAGCGCGGTGACGCCCCGTTCTTCCCGCTCCCCCCCCTCCCCTCCCCCGGCCGCTCCTCATCCTCGTCGAGTGGCTCGTCACGGCTCGGCCAGGCTTCATCGCACCTTCAACTGCCGTGTAATTCCGTTATACCTTTCTGAAATTAAATAAATTCATTTCACGGCCTGTCAACGAGCAATTATTTTTAGACGCAACCACTTTAAGCCCGATTCGTTCCATGACCAACACCTCGCGCGACTCACGAACCAACGATTACGACCCCCTCGACCGAACCCAGAAGCGGGTTATCCCCCTCGGTCCGAACGCTTAATTCGCCTCGAGAGCCGAGGATCGAAAAACCCCCGCTAATCACCTCTATCCACCGTCCCCCACCGATAAAGGAACGTGTCCGCCGCGATCGATCCGTGTTTCGTTCCACGAGGACACCCGCCGCCACCCACCGCTCCCTCTATCTCTCTCTGTTCCTTTCCGACCGGATAAGAAGATAAGAAGGTGAAGAGAGAGAGAGAGAGAGAGAGAGATTTGACCGGGGCGCGAAAGCGATCCGTTGCTCGCGTCCCGATGGGTGGAGCGAGGTGAGAGAAACGAAGAGGCGGCTCCCTCGAGCTTGTAATTATGTTGATACGAATGATCTGCGGCTCGCCGCAAACCGACCGACCGACCGACCGACCGACCGAGAGAGAGAGAGAGAGAGAGATGGGGTGGCGAAGGAAAAGAAAGAAGAAGAGAAGCCTCTAGCTACGTTCACCGGCTGCACTCGTCTACGTGGCCGTTTATCCCGTTCCTCGTCCCTTCCCCGACCGAGTCGAAACCCTGCGCTCCAGACGTTTCCCGCGTGTACCCGACCATACATCGGTTGCTCATCCCCACGCAAACGAGTAAACGGCCTTTAGGACCGTGGCGAAACCAGTTTAAGTGGTTAAGCGTAGATGTAATTGATTTCCATTTTACGAGGCTCTCGGGGAAGACGCTCCACCCGCCACTGCCATCACCACCACCATCACCACCACTGTCGCTACTACCACACTACCACCACCGCCGCTACTACTACTATTATTATTACCACCATCACCACCCCCACTATCGCGAACGCATCGACGCGCGTTTCACCACGCGCGTATATACGGAGCGAAATCGGTTTCCCACGCCTCGTACGTACGTACGTACGTACGTACGTCAGTTCGAAAAGAGGAGAAAAAAAGTTTCCTCTCTCTCTCTCTCTCTTCGAGAGTACCAGACGCGAATCGAACGAAAATCCGACTCTTTTCTCGTTTCGCGCGTCGGTTGCAATTGGAAGGAAGCGAAGGAAGAGGAGGAGGAGGAGGAAAATTCCGGGGGGGGGGTGAGCGCGAGACGCGAAATGAAGCGTCGCGAAAGAAGCGAGAGACGAGAGAAAAAGAAAAGGGGCGGCCGTTGGTAACGCGGCGGGGAACGAGGAAGAGAGAGAGGGAGAGAGAGAGAGAGAGGTTAGCCGGAGAATATGTAAATTAGGAACTCCGTGTGAATGCGGAGATTTATGGGAGCCCGTACACATTTCTGGCCGCAATAAATATCAGTAAGTAGCGACGCGCGGGACCGTCCGGATCGAGTCCAAACCTCTTTTCTTCTTTTCTCTCTCTCTCTTTCTCACACGCTATCTTTTTTGCCTCTCCACGTCGAAACATCGCGTTTCGAAAAATCCCGCGTTACGCGACACACGCGTATGCGCGCGCGCGCGCGCTATCTCTATATCTCTGTCCAGCGATCAGCGTCGCGCGCGATTTTCGCCGAAGGAAACGAAAGGGAAAGAGAGAGGAGCGAGAATCTCCGTGGGTGGCTACCGATTCCTTTTGCCGTCTTCTTTTCTCTTCTCTCCTCCTTGCCTTCTCCTCTTCTCTCTCCTTCTCTTTCCTCCACGCGCCAATTTAACAGTCCTGCTCCGAGGAAAAATGACACCGCGTTCCGCGGGTGACGACGGGGAAAAATGGCAAGTGGGCCGATACCATCGATGGAAACGTGGAAACGTGGATTACCGATTACAGCGTGGGCGTTGAGAGATTTTACCGCTTCCATATTACCGCGTTCGGTTTACGAGGCACGGCGAGATGCCGTCTCGTTCGCAACGTTCGTCGGGATCATCGTCGGGGATATCTCTCGCGGCCGTAAAAGTTATCGCGATACGCGATCGATCGCGAATACGAACACGAGTTGCGTCGACGCTCGTAAATTCGTCTCCGTTTCCTTCGTATTTGCCGATCGGTGAACAACTCGGTTCGCCCGAGAGACTCGTCCTAGTTCTCGTCGTCGATCGATTCGAAACGAAACGAAACAAAAAGCCAAGGAGAAAGAAAAAACTGTTTCTTTTCCTTCATCGCGCTTAAGTACGCGTTTTTTTCCCTTTTTTTGCCTTTCTCGCCTCGAGGCGAGACGCGAAATTCGATCCTCGCGACGACTCTACCACAACGCAAAACCGGTAGAAAAACGCTCGCAATTCGGACAGAGAGGGAGAGCGAGAGCGAGAGCGAGAGCGAGAGAGAGAGAGAGAGAGAGAGAGAGAGAGAGAGGGAGAGGGAGGCAGGGAGGGAGGGAGGGGGAATAAAAAAGAGGAGTCGTCGCAAGGAAGGCGATCTCGGGCGAGAAGAACGGGGCAAGAGGGGGGTTATTATTTACAGCAGTCCGTAAGGCGTGTCACAATGGCATTGCGGGTTTCCTCTTGAAAGTCGGACAATACGAGCTGGATTTATGGAAGAAACTTTCAACGAAACCGTCAATGGCCCACCCTCGCCTACGAGATGGTTTACCTCTCTAGCCTACGGGGAATGTCTACCAACATTTTCACCATAAATTCTTCTTTTTATCCGCTTCGTCCCTTATTTATTTACAGTCCCAGCTCTCACCTCCTAATCCATACCCGTATCGTCGTTCGGTCACGGATACGACGTATCTCCTCTCTCTCTTTCTCTCGCTCGCTCGCTCGCTCGCTCGCTCGTTCTCCTTTTCTCACCCATCTTGTTCGCGATTTCGAATCTCGCGATCAACCGTCGCGTGCCGGTTAATCGAGGCGAGACTCGAGTGAACTTAGCGAGTGAACGAGCGAGCGAACGAGCAAGTATTCGGGAAGAAGGCGGATCGTTGCGTTTCTTTGGGACGGGTGGCCCGCTGCGCCCGAAACGTCTCCGACTCTTGGCTGCGGTCAACGCGACAAAAACCACCCCTCGATTCGACACGCACCCCTGGACGGACCCCCCTCCGAGCTTCTCTCCACTCGATTCCTCCACCCCTCGATCGGTAACCTCGATAGTCTCAGCCTCGATAATTCGATTCCCTCCTCCTCGGATCGGATCGGATCGGATTCGTGGAGAGGAAAGGAGATCGTGCACGTTTGGCGGAGAGAGACGAACGGTGGAAAACGTGACGATGCCTAAATTTCGGAGGGGGAGGGGGGAGGAGGGCACGTATCTTCTCCGCGGGATAGTTTGGACGATTTCACCGGGGGCCGAGGCCAAACGCGTCTTTTCACCCGTAGGGATAAAGCGTAGATTCTTCTTCTATTCAGTAACGAACCGTTAACTCGGCGTAAATGGCCCCGAGACAACCCTGTCATGGGGCGCGTCTCGTTGTTGTCGCACGGCGACCAGGATCTCTATTCGAGAGTTTACATCTCGAAAATGCTCTTTTCACGGATAACTTCACGCCGCGTTACGCCGTCACTCCTCCCTACCTACCTACCTACCTACCTTACCTACCTTACCTACCTACCTACCTACCTAACCAACGACAACGTTCGACAATCGTCTTTCCACGACGGTGGAGAAAAACCTTGACTCGAAAGCTGGCTTCGTACGCGACACGCGTCGTCCCCCTTCCCTTTCCCGCACGGCAAACAACCTTTGACGAAAATTCGAAGCCAGGGGGCCTCGCGTGTACACGAAATAACCGAGCGAAAAACCCGTACGAGAGGAAGAAGAAGAAGAAGCGCGGTACAACACGTCCGCCAGCGGCTGTCCCGACCGGCAGACTATTACCGACGCATGAATATGAATGAGAGCGGAAGATGCGAAGAGAACCGCTCTCCCTCTCTCTCTCTCCCTCTCTCCACCTCTCCTCGCGTACGAGATGGAAAGGGGCGAGGCCCGACCGCGCGAGGAACGGCATTCAATTAGCCTCCTAGTAATTAGCCGGGAAATCTTGGGCTTTGTCGGCCGAGAGAGATGGCCGATCGATCTCTTTTCGGGGATCTCTGTCGCCTCGGCAGCCGCGTTTCGGTAGGTAAACGGCACCGTGTTGAATGGCAGCAACGCGTGTGGCCCCTTTTTCGCCTTTTTCCACGATTCCAAAACGCGTTTCCTGCTCGAACCGTGAAAAAAGCCGTGCGGCAGGGAAGGAATCGCGACAGACGGACCCGACGGCTCGTCTTACTTGCTCGGCTCCCGTTCCCACGAGAAACGGATTTTCCAATACGATGGGTATCGCGTTAACGAGCAAAGCGATGCGTTACAGATGCGAGGTTAATTTGGAATGAATTAGGGTGCTCGCCGCGGATTCGTTTTCGATTAGTTTCCCCGATTTTCGTGCCCCGAACTCCCGATACCCCCGATAGGGTGCCAAGGGTCGTGAAATCAAGATATATCGAGGGAAGGAGAGGGAAAGAGAGGGAGAGACGCGTCACGGCGCGAGGCTAATAAATATCGGCGGGTACTTTCGGCTGGATTCTGGTGGGTGCGCGCAGGCTGCGCGGCGACCGGCACGTGCGTCTCGTCCCAACGGTCTCGCGGCCCAGATGACACCGTTTTTATTGGCAACGAAGACCGGCCGGCCGGCCGGCCGGCCGCTTCCCGTTTAGGGTCAATCGTGCGACCCCCTCCAATATCTCCACGAATAGAGACGTTCTCCGTGATTTGGTTAAATTCGAAAGGTACGGAGATGTGTAGGGGAGGAGGAACGGGAGGAGAGGGAGAGAGAGAACTCGTGCTCGCGGTAGCCGAACGACGTCGGACCTTAATCCGATACCGAGTACGTGACTCTGCGGTTTCGCGTCCCTTCCGCAAATTGAATCACCGGCCCCATACCCACTCTCTCTCTCTCTCTCTCCCTCTCTCTATCGATGTTTACGATCCGGAGACCGACATCTCCCTCCCCCCTCCTCCTCCTCCGTTCGCGCGTTCCATGCATTATTTAAAGCAATCCGGGTGAAACCCGGCAAAGGTGACGCCGAGGCGAATCGCGGTCGGCGAACGTCACTTCGAATCTCGAAAATCGGTATCGAAACGGGGGGGGGGACGAAACGCCGATTTTTCTTTTTTCATCGAGATCGAGAGGAGGGGTATACGTTCTCTCGCGACACGTGTCGGATCGACCCGACACTTGACTCCTCGTCCGAAACGGGAGAGCCGTCGTCCCCCCGTTCGGCGACACGCGGCAACGGGAAACGGGCGGCGGGTGTCGGTTCGAGCAATTTCGCAGAGTGGACGTGGAGAAAACGGGGGGAGGAGAGGTTTTTAGGGCCAAGGATCCCGATTTTCACGGGCGACGTTTCTCTCCGAGCGGTTTCTCCGACGCAAGAAAACGTGGGCGCGTAATACGCAAAGAGGGAGGTCGTTACTCGGCCGGGCTTATTATTTCGGCCGTTAAGAAAATAAACAGAAGGCAGGAAAACACGCGAGGGCCGGGCGCGTAGCCACCGACGGAAATTATAGGCGGCCGAGCCAAATGGCTTGAAAAATGCTCGACCACAAATCAAGGTGCCGGTTCGTTCGTTCGTTCGTTCGTTCGTTCGGCGTGGGAGCCATCTGTCGGTTCATCGTCGCCTCTCCCGTATCCGCCTACCTACTACTACCACCCGAATACCGCTTACGCCTAACGTTTTTTCCTTCTCTCTCTCTCTCTCTCTCTCCCTCTTCGCACAACAACTCGTATTTAATCTACCACCACGACACCCGATTTTCTAATCTACGACTAAGTACGGCTAAGTATATATTTCTCTGTCTTTCTTCTGCGGTGGATCTCGCCTGGAATCGTTCACCGCGGGTAAACATCTCGCGTTAAGCCGCGTCTCCCCCCTCCTCCTGCCAGTAAACTGTCCACGCTCCGGTTTGGACGGGCGAGAGGAGGTGGTCGAATAGGCGCGAGCAAAAAAAGGCAAGAAGCGGGAAGAGGGGTGGGAAGAAGGAGAAGAGCTCCCTTTCCGATGACACGTACACGCCCACAGGGTCCGCGCAAACAACGCGCGCGTAAAAGGGCACGCGGCGGCGACAAATTGTTGGACGGGACGCAACAATGGAACGCCACTTGCCGAGAGATCCTCCTCCCTCGTTACATCGAATTACGTTACGTTACATTTATCTCTCGTGCGCCCGCTTTTATCCCTCGGCCACCCCTCGCCTTCGCCTGTCCTCCGTACACGCGCACGGGGAGCTCTCTCGCCCCGTCGCTATGGAAACACCGCGCCACGCGACGCCGAAATTTCTTCTTCCCTCCTTCCTTTCTCCTCCTTCCTCCTTTCGGCCTGGATGTCGCGCGCGATCAAAATCCGCAATTACCGATACGACCGACCGATCTTCCTCGCTTCTCCCCCCTCCTCCCTTCTCCTTCATTCCCTTTCCTCTTTCTTCTTTTCTTTGCGAATATAATGCCCCGCGCCGGACCCTGTAATTCGCGCGGCTTTTAAATTGCCCGCGGCACCTTTTGGCCAACGTTTTACCCAGCTGCCGTGATTCGATCGCGGGATTCGTGAGCTCGTGTACTCCTCGTTCCAATTTTCCTCCCTCTTTCGCCTAGCTCTCCGACTTTATTCGCATCTCCTCTCCTCTCCTCTCCTCTCCTCCTCGTGGATAGTGGACGATGTCGCGAGCGAACGAACCGAGGAGAGAAGGAAGAAAGGGAGAGGTAGGCGGGCGGATATGTCCGAGGTAATCGAGGCTAGGGGTCATCCGGGTCGCGAGAGTCACGAGTCACGAGCGAGCGGCCGCGAACAATGCCGAGAGAGCGTTATTCCCTTCTTCTCCCTCCCTCTCTCTCTCTCCTTCTTTGCCCCCTTTCGAGCAGCGTCAACCCTCCTTCCTTCCTTCCTTCCTTCCTTCCTTCCTTCCTTTCTACCTTCCTCCACTCGCGTTCGTCACGTCGATTCGAGTTTTCTCATCGCTGCTCTCGCTCTCCTCCTCGCCTCTCCGCCGCTCGCTCGTTAGATTCGATCGAGACCGGGAGATTAACATCGAAACGAACGTTATTTACGACGACGACGTAAGGAGGAGTTGGTAGTGGTGGTGGTGCAAGTACCGGGGAAGGTTGCCCTCTGCGATCTCGACCTCCGATACTCTCCACCGTCTCTCTCCCTCCTCGCTCTCCCTCTCTCTCTCTCTCCTTTTCCACGCGAAATTCGGGAAATCGGGACGGCAAAAAGTCCCGGTTTCTTTCTTTTTTTCTTTTCTCTTAACTCTCTTTCTCGAGAGAGAGGAGGAGGAATCTCTCCCACGCGATCGGGAACGGGATCGAATCGACTCGGCTCGGCGATCGCGTGATGCTCGAGACAAAGGGGCCCGGGCTCGCTCGCTATTTACATCGGATGGACGTGGAAAGAGACGCACGAAACCGGCGTGTCGATCGCGCCAATTTACTCTCCAACTCTCTCTCTCCCTCCTCCAAGCGAGAAGGCTCGACCGGACGTCTCGTCTCCTCGGATCGAAGCTCGTGGATCGAAGGTAAACGCAGGGTAGAGTGAAAATTCACAGGGAGAGGAAAACGTTGACGTTTGGGCCCCGCGCGGGCCGCTCCTCCGCCGGGGCGTCGCGGGCCCGTGAATTATCGGGTTCCTGTTAGTTGCGTGCCGAGCCGACTCCTCGAACACCTCGAGGCGCTCGTCCCTCCTCGCGACAAGACAATTGCCCGAGAGCTTCCTCGTACGGTTCGTTGCGCCTCTCCGACCGTGACCGGCGGAAATTCCCCGATTCTCGTGTTGCTCTTTCCGCGACATCGCGCGGAGAGAGGGGAGGGAGAGGGGGATCCGATCCCTCGCAACGATCGGGCGAGGGGGAGAGACTCGGGAGGGAATAAAGCAAAGGTCTGATCCGTTATTCCCCCTCGCGAGCCGTGACGCGGTTATTCCCCCTCGCCGCGTTTACCCAACGATACGTGACAGCTTATTTCCCAAAAGAAACGCCGCTTACGTTCTCCCCCTTCTACGCCCGACCGCTAATAAAGTTACGTTCGACTTCATTTGCCAGCCGACTACCTTGCTGCCAGCCGCGAGTTGAAGGGAGGGGGAGCGGGGATTTTCATTTCCCGCCCTTATCTGTCGTGGAAAAAGCGAGAGTAAGTCGGTTCAAGGAGGCGAGATCGGCCGACTTTCCGCTCCTCTCCGTTCCGCTCGCCTCCCGACTCCCAGGCTACAATGGGATCGATATCCCGCTGGGGGATAAACCCCATAATCCCCTGGCATCTGTAGGCCACCTGCAGTCGAGCGTTTCGTCACGGGCTCGTCCCGTCCATTTTCCTCGCTTATGTATCGCCGCATCCCGTTCCGATTCCAAATATTTGGACAACCTCGGCCACCTCGCTATTATATCGATCGATCGATCCGTCCGTCCATCCATCGATCCATCATATATCGGAATCGTCTTCCTCGAAGGAAGAAGAGCAAAAAAAAAGAGAAAGGAAAAACGTCTCCTCCGCCGAGGAAGAGGAGGAAGAGGAAAAAGAAGAAGTCTCTCCTCTCGTTAGATCGGACTTAAGCGACATTCGAGCTCTTAACCTCTCTCTTTCTCTCTCTGTCTCAAGTTGAGAGAAAGAGAGAGAGAGAGAGGTCGCAGAGCGGCGTGCCACCCGACCGAGAGAGAGAGAGAGAGTCACGGGACAAAAGAAAACCGAGTCCTCGAAGGGCGAAATCCGAGCCGGCGCTGATCCCTCTCCCCTTCTCTCGCTCGCTCGCTCGTTCTTTCTCTCTCCTGCGCGAGGTCTCGGACAGAGGCGGCTCTATTCTCGCTCCTCGCGCGGCGACCTACCGCGCGACTCGCCGCGCTCTCGGACGCTAATCTTGGGGAGAGGCGAGGCGAGGCGAGGCGAGGCGAAAGGAAAAATCGGGTCGCTGGCGGAAAAGAGGAGATCGAGTTCGGGATCAGGGAGGGTGGAGGGGGGGACGAGGCCCGGCACGGTCGTTGGCAAATCGCATCGGCGAATTAATCGAATCAATTAATGGGCGGTCGGGCGAGCGGAGGCGCGAAGGGGTGAGCGTGGCGGCGGCGGTGGAGCCACCCACGCGAAACGATGCCCCGTGGTTCGCACCTACCGTGGTTTCCACGTCCAATCGATACCGGTGCCATCCTCGCCACCGCCATTTTATTTCGCGGCAAGCCCTTTTTTCACCCCCACCACCACCGCCGCCTCCTCCACCGCCACCACCACCACCCGAGCCGCCAATTTTTACCGCGGGAAACCGAATCTAACGATCGCCGTCGTGGTTAGTCGTCCTCTTCGCTATTTTCCTGCGAAGCGGTCCGAAACGGTTGAGGGGGAGGGAGAGGGGGAAGGCGTAGAAAAGACGCAGAGGGGAGGAGGAGGAGGAGGAGGAGGGGAGGGCGCGCGGGCGAGCGGGCGTAATCTAAACGAGCGATCGGGATCCGATCGAGATCTGATAATCGAGTTGTTGGCACCTGTGGCAGCGGGCATAATTAATGTCGACTGGGTGCTACCGGCTCTCCCCTCTCCTCTTCTAGCCCTGCTCGTTAATTCCCGGCGGGACATTACCGAGCAAATTAGGCGAGGCCGGCTTTCCTTCTCTCTTTCTCTCTCGCTCTCCAAGAAGCGTGAGCGTTTCCGAAACAGGCCAGGAAATGGGCGTTCCACCGAGAAGAAGACGAAGAAAGAGAAAGAGGAGAGAACTCTGTTCTCGAAAGATCTCCTTCGTGTCAACGTTTCGCGTATTCGAGTAAATAAATATGCCCTTCACGGTTGACCAGATTCCAACACGTATATATACATTTACACACGTATATACATATATGTGTGTACTCGTACGTACAGTACAAAATAATTACAGCAAAGTTGGTGGAGAGTTGGTAAGGAAAAAGGAGAAAAATACCTGTAGAAGCCTCGGTACAAGAGTTTTTTTATTCAGGGTTTATTTACAAGGGAGCAGCTTGCACGGCACAGATATTTTTTTTTATGCGTCTTCGCAACACAAGCATCAACGATATCGACGATATCTAACGCTAAACGCTAATCGCCGACGATTTCGAGAAATCGTGGTCGCGATCGAGCTATCGCGAAGGGGGCGGCCTCGGGCGGAGAGAGAAGAGACGCCTTTTTTTTTTTTCTTTTTTTTGCTTTCCTTTTCGAACGCGCGTTTCCCCTCCGCCACGAGAATGGTACAAGGGGGAAGGAGTACGGAGTTGGAAACATAAATAACGATAACGATAACGATAAGTCGTGATACGAAATATACAACTTATGTTACACAAACGGAACAAAGTCGATTAGTCTTATATACCTATAAGATCTCGTCGATTTCGTAGGTGTATAACGCGCGTGATGTATACGTATATGCACATGTATATACATATGCACACATACGTACGTATATATACATATGTATATACATGTGTATATATATGTATATATATATATATATATGTATAGTTATATACAGTAAAGGTCGTCATACGATCGATCGTGACGCGAAAAACGCACGTAGTCGCGTACCTCTCCAGAGGTGATTCGACACCGACGACCGTGTACCGTGTACGCGGACGCTCCACCTCCTCCTTCGAGCGAAGGAGAGGAAAAAGATGGAGAGCGACGGACGACGGGATGGACACTACGAGGGCGACAGATCTCGAACGTCTCTTCCGAGGCTGTCGGTCGGCGAGGGGGTGGCCCTGCGCGAGGAGGGCGAGGGGGACAGCGAGGGTCCCAACGAGGTGGCGGACGACTTGGCCGCGTGGTACGGGGAGAATCGATGGTGGGCCAGGGCCAAGGCGGAGGGGTAGAGGGGCCGGGGAGCGGCTGGCCCCGTGCTCGATCCCGCGGCCAATTGCTGCTGCTGCTGTTGCTGTTGCTGTTGCTGTTGCTGCTGCTGTTGCTGCTGATGGTGATGATGCGCCGCTGCGAAGAGGGTGGGCCCGATCGACGAGGCCCACCACAAGTGGCCGAGTTGCTGCTGCTGCTGCTGCTGCTGGTGTTGCTGGTGTTGCTGGTGTTGGTGCTGGTGCTGCTGCTGCTGGTGGCTGGTTCCGGCGGACGAGGCGCCGGGATAGACGAGGGCCGCGGGGCCGACCAATTGGGCGTAAGGGCTGACAGCGACCGCGGCAGCCGCCCGTAACAGCATCTGAGAGCGCGCCGCCCAGAGCGCCTTCTCCTCCAGGCTCAGATTGCTCACCGCCGTCGCTTGAAGTTGATCCATCTCGAACGGGAGCCGATGGGGGAACCTGAGCGATTGTTGCTCCGCGAGCATCGACTCCATCGTCTCCCTGAAAGGGAAGCTGCTCGATTACGCGCGCGCGCGTGTTTATCGTCCCTTCCCTTCCCCCACCCACTTCCCCCTTTTAATTTACCTCTCGAAATCGGTGAGCCGGGACGAGTCACGGAACCCTTTGGCGAACGGGTTGCTGTCGATCTTCAGCTTGGTGATCTGAAACGGCGGAAGCAGAGAGAAAGAGAGAAAGAGATGGCGGAAGAGAATGGACGACGCGAGGCGAGATCGGGGGGGAGGGGAGGGGAGGGACGGGTTACGTCACCGAGGGGCAACGACGCGTATCGGGAAACGCGGCGCGGCTCGTTCCATCGATCGGCCGAGTCAACGGCTCGTAAAATTAGAGAAGAAGGTTGGAAAAACGCCGAGAGTATTCGCGAGTGAATCTCTTGGCGGCAGCGCGACCCATCGCACAGGTGGCTTCGGTCAAGTCTCTCCGGCCCGTCGAATCGGCGGCCACGACGACGAGATCCTTCCCTCTTTGGGGAAGCGAACGGAAAGAACACGGGAAAAACGTCGCCGGATGGAAGGAGGGAGGGAGGGAGGAAGAGGAGGAAGAAGAAGGGAGAGAGAGAGAGAGAGAGAGTGGATGTCGAGTGGGTGGTCCAATTACCCTACGGTTTCGCGCTCAGGAGCAGCACGTGCAGCCTGGTAATAAGACTCTTTCGTTCAAAGCCGAGGCTAAGCCGCGCTAAGCCCGGAGCTGGCTCGGTTTTAGTTACGATTCCGCTGACATCATTAGCCAAACATCTGGCCCACCTCCGCCGCCGTCACCGTCGTCCTTCTCGTCGTCTAGCTACTTACTTACTTGCTCGCTCGCTCGTTCCGCTTCCCTCGCCGGCCCTATTCGTTTTACGATCGCGACTCCTCTGTCTCTCTCTCCTTTGAAATCGACGCCTCCCGCCCCCCTCCCCACACTTTTCCTCTTTGATGCTTCTCGCCACGCGTCCCACGTCGCCTCGATTATTAATTCGCGAGTCGACGACGGCTAAACTTATCTCGCCTCGATTTTCCTGTCTCGTCCTGTCCCGTCCTGTCCTCTACTTTCCCCCGCGTGCGGAATCGAATCGGAGACGATTGGACGAGTGAGGGAAAGGGGGAAAAAATAGCGAGGATTTTTCCAGCGGGGCAAGGTCGTCGGCCTTGGCGAATCGGATACGCGTCGATACGCGGGGACGTAGTCGCGTCGTCGCGTTTCGAGGAACGAGGAGCCGAGCCAATTACGTCCAGCTGTAGAGCGGCGATGAAAATTGCGAGCCGAGATCTCGAGAGAATTCGCGACGCGCGCGATTATCGTCCTCCCTCCCTCCCTCCGTCGCTGGGTGCCCTTCCGAAATGAAAATGAAGCCGTAAGGTAATCGAAAGAGGGATATATACCCGGCCCCGCTCTTACTAATAATAGATTTAATAGAGACGGTAGCGCGCTCATCGAAGAAGGGGTGGTTCTCTCTCTCTCTCTCGCTATTTAGGCCTCGGTTCCAAGCTGTCACGGGACGAGCCCCCTTTGCGCGGTCGTGGTCGCGAAACGGAACGAAACGAAACGAAACGAAACGTCGCCCGTTCGAGGAGCATCGGGCGCGAGTGCGTTATTATGCCTGGCGACCAGCCGCCAACGCGGTACGGCCGCCGTGTGTGGTTTCCAGAGAGAGAAAGAGAGAGAAAGAAAGAGAAAGAGAGAGAGCTCGTCCCTCCTCCTCCTCCTGCTTCTTCGCTCTCTGTCTCGCCTCCTCTCGTCTCATTCGAACGCGATTATTTATGTTTTCTTTCGTTCGTGCATGCCGACGCCGACGCCTGCAGCCACTAAAACCATCCACTGCTTCTTCTTCTTCTTCTTCTTCTTCTTCTTCTTCCTCCTCCTCCTCTGCTTCCACGCGCTTCTGCTTTTGCACCCGCTTCGCTTTCCTTTTTTCTTCCGCGTGGATGTCCACGAGGATCGAATAATTAGCGGGAAGCGCAAAGACGGGGGATTGTTCGAGAGAGACACGTCGTCAAAGTTTTCGATCATCCGTCCCGAAATCGCGCGCCTCTTGGCACACTTCCAATCCAGTCTCTCTCCTTCCCTTCTATTTCGTTTCGTTTCGTTTCGTTTCGTTCTCGAACGAGATGTCGCGAGATCGAAATTAGTCGCTCTCTTTCTCGCGTCGGATCGTTATCTCGCACGGCCGATAATTCTATTGGCCGTGAAATCGAGGAAAGGCTCGAAAGGAATATGTATATATGTATATATGTATATATGTATATATACACGCACGAAAGAGAGAGAGAGAGAGAGAGAAGGGGCAGAGAGTGGCCAGAGGGAAGAAGAACGGCAGTTAGGTTATGAATTATGACGCGTGCGAGCGAGAAAGAGGAATCGAGACGGTGTTAGGAGGTCGTTACGATGGTACGAGGCGAAGGGAGGAGAGGGAGCCGGCGAGAGGACAAAAACCGTCCGCAACGATGATACGTCGTCGTCTTCGTCCCGTTCCGTACACGGGAAGTGGCTTGGTGGAAGGGGGAAAAAAACTTTGGTCCCTGCTAAACGAGCCTGCTGCTACCCCACCGCTGAGAGACGCGAGCGAAGAATAAGACGAGAGAAAGAGAGAAGACGACGCGACAACGACGAACCGCTACCGACCGATCGCCAACCGGGACGAATGAATTTTACCTCTCGATCCGACGATCGGCCACCATCACCACCACCATCCTCGTCGCTTCGTATCCTCATATTATTTTCTATCGCGACGAGAGGACAAAGAGATAATTGCCATGGACCGTCTCTTCGCACCTCATCATCGTCGAAACGGTTCTCCCCCTCCCCTCTCTCTCTCTTTCTCTTTCTCTTGTACCCTTTCTTTTTTCCTTTTTCGAGCGCGAAACGGAGAGACACCAAAGTGGAAAATGTCGGGGCATCGCGACGCCCGTGGAATGCGAACGACCGCGCGAGTACCGAGACCACACACCGGGCGGTCGCTGCTAAACGACTATCGTAAAATACGATTGCGCGCGCGTGCGCTCCTCCACCGAGGAGGAGGAGGAGGAGAAGGAGGAATCCGAAGACGGAGGAACGTTGCGCCTCGGAAATTATCGGGGGAATAACGAAAGAAGAGAATGAAGAAAAAAAGGAGAAGAAGAGACGCTTACGAGTTGATTCTGATAGGCGGTGACAGCGGTGAATATCGCCTCTGGGAATATGAAGGTCTTGTGAGGTTCCTTCTCGAGATCCGTTATAGGTTTGGCCGTGCCCGAGTCCGGTCGTTTCACCAGGTGGATCCTCGGCTGATACTTGTGCATCGAGTTCAACACCAACTGCGAACGGAGCATTTGACACACACACACGCACGCACGCACGCGTACGCGTGATCGCGCTCGACGCGCGGATTAACGTTATCGGCCCAACTACTACTACTATTACTACCGCCACTACCACCACCACCGCCATCACACCAGATACTCACGTGCCCGTGCCTGTCCATGTCGTTGTTGGTCAACTTGACCTTCTCGAACGAGACCACCTGTTTTCGAAGCTGTTCCCCCGTGAACGGGGAATCGGGATGCACGTAGAGGCGGGCCGGTGCCGGTGGATCGGCCTTACCCGCTACCAGCCAGGAGCTTCGGTGATACGCGTATCGATACCTCTTGTTATCCACGGGGACGATGTCCATCAACACCGCGTATCGACTGTCCGGCTTCAATCCGTTGAACGACACTCTGCAGGTCGGGAACATCCTTCTGCCGAGACAGAGAGACAGACAGAGAGAAAGAGAGAGAGAGAGAGAGAGAGAGAGAGAGAGAGAGAGAGAGAGAGAGAGAGAGAGAGAGAGAGAGAGACATATAGATATATATATATAAAAGTATAACCGCGATGGTGTCGTGACACCGAGGCGAGAGCGAAAGAGAGAGAGAGAGAGGACGAAGGCTGGCGTGAATGTTTTGCCTCGGAGGCCAAACATTAATACCGTGTCGGGCCCCCCGCTGCTCGACCACTAAAACGCGGGGACACCCGCCGATCTTATCTACGGTCTTCTCCTACGGAGTCCTTGTCGACTCCGGTATGCATTCATCCCGGCCAGCGCCACGAGCGTGAGTAATGCTTTTATTTATCAACCCGTCCTTTGTTAATGAATCGAACTCGCCTCGCGGACGAGAGAAGCTAGAAACTCGGATTCCTTCCTTCCTTCCTTCCTTGCTTCCTTCCTCGCTTACTTCCTTTCTCCCTCCCTCCCTCTCTCCCACCTCTCGCCCGCTCTAGTTTTTCCCAGTACAGCGAAGCCGTATGGAGGAGAAAAATTATGTAATAAAAAAAAAAAGAAGAAGGGTGAAAAGGATGCGAATTTGATCACGATAAAATCCATTCTTACCTGCCAGTTTTCGTGATGATCATCTCGGTGCCCAACTCGTTGAATTTGTCCCACAAGTCTTTCGTTTCGAGATGACACGCCACGTGTCTAAGCTCTTCGCAGTTGGACCGTTCTTGGAGGAGAGGATTGACGGGGGAAGCTACTTTGCCGCTGCTACTTCCGGCGTCGTCCGTCTCTGGATCGTCTTCCGCCAGGATCGCTTCCTGGATCGGCGCGGGAGGAGCTGTACCGCCACCACTACCCCGGACCACGCCAGAAACGCTCGGTTCCCTCTCTGAAACAGGCGCGATGCTTCTTAAGAAAAAAAGAAAAAAGAAATCACCATTTCCCTCGAAGAAAAATGAAATCTCCGATAATCATTTGACCAATGTCGCGCGCGCGACGCTAATTCTCCCTCTTTTCCTTTCTTCCTCTCCTCTCCTCGCCTCTCCTCTCCTCTCGCGGTGTTATTCGTTAAAGCCAAGCCGGCCGCGTCTTCCTTCGGCCGAGATAATAACGACGCCGTAGTAGGTAGCTGGTGCTAAAGGATAATTATCCACTTACGACGGAGGTTGCTTTAGTTTAACGTTATTATCCACCGATCCCGATGCCGAGCGAAGTGGCGGCAGCGGTTCGTGAAATTACAATCTTCCCGGCCAAGGTAAAACGGCGGAATATTCTCGCTCGGCCTCGCATCGATTTTCCATTCCTTTCCTCCTCTTTCTTTCTCTCTCTCTCTCTCTCTTCGATTCTTCTCGGTGTTCGATCTCTTTTTCACTTTCCCCGAGCATCGATTAATTTGGCCAACAACGTTTGTTTCCCGACGGATCCTACGAAAAGGTAGCAACCGTTTGGTTATACCGTTTAAAGGAGGGAGGCTAATTTTCGTGGCGCGGCTAATTGGCCGTGGTTGGAGGGAAGGTTGAAGGGATGGTCGCGATCCGTCATCCGCTTATTTTTATTCGACACGGCGAACGGCGGTGTTAAACGAGCGACGAAACGGATGACGAGTCGCGGCGTGGAAACGATTCGTTGCCTCTGTATACGCGGACGTTTACGAGCGGCCTCGTCAAACGAGTTACGATTTCGTGCGCGGATCAAAGAGGACGGATCACGGAGAAACGCAAGATTCTACTTAATCTTTCCCTTTGAATACCGCCTTTCCCCCCTCTCGTATCATATCGTATTTTTATCAGTCGATAAGACAGAAGCTAGTTCGATCTAGAAAAATCGGTAGAATCGGTAGGATTTGGCGTCTATTTTTCTGTCCGATCGGAGAAAAAGAGAGAGCGATCGATCGTCGACAGACAATTAAAAGATTATTTTGACGATTGGAGATACATCGATCCGATGTACGCGATCCGACGGATAATCGAGGAGCGAGGAAGGAAAGAGACTTTTCCATTCCGTTTCGAACGAGAGAGACGAAAATTTACCGAATTACCGATCGACCGGACTTCTTATTCTTCTTCTTCTTCTTCTTCTTCTCGCGCCTTCTCGAGCGGCAGGTATTTCGAGCGTGGTCGTTGACGCGCGAGCACGGTCGCGAGACAACGCGATGTCGTTGACCGAGACGAAAATCGCCGTTCACCTTCTCCTTTTTCTTTCTTTTTTCGCATCTCCTTTTCGCTAATTCCGCTTTTCCCTCGAAACATCGTTATTTGTCGGCAACGACGATCGAAAAGTTTTACTCGAGCAACGACGCGCGATGTGATATTACACGGCTGAACGAACCGTGTCGCCCCGTTACCGACCGACCGTGTCGTCTCTTCGTTTCGATGGCCGGCCGACGTTCGCGAAACCCCTTGCCACTCGCTATCGCGTTTATTTATACGCGAAAAATAACTTCGATATCCGGTTATCCAACGATCCGATCCGAGTGGAAAATCGTAATTCGTTATCGTTTTATCTCGGTTAAAGATCTCGTTCGTTTTCGCGAAAGAATTCGAGGGGGAAAAGAAAAAAAAAAAAGAAAAGGAAAGAAAAGGAAAGGGAAGGAAAACATCCACGTCGACGCTTCTAAATCTCGAGCTTTGATCTCGGTAAGGGAGATCCGCTCGATTAACGAGATCGGGATTTATATCGAACGATTTGTTTACCGGCAAAGCGGTAAACTAGGTGGCTGGAGAAAGAGGAGGAGGAGGTGGAAGGAGAGCAAGTCGCGCGTGTCCAACACACGTGTACACACGTAGAGACGAGAGATTGGCCGATTCATCGGCAGCCGTTTACCCGAGTTTATTTGGGAACGATGGTCCGTTTCCGTGGGTGAATTGCACCGTGGCCAATCGTAAATTTCGCCCGTGTAGAATCTTCGTGGGCGATTATTCGCCGCGGGCGTCCAAGATACGCGATGATGAAACCAAACACCGTCCAGCGTACGGTTCGGACGTCTGGCTGAGCTCGGAAAGCAGCCACGCTCGTTTCCAGAATTCCGATCAGACACCTCACCTGGTCGCCAATTTCTTCTCGCGCCCCTACGCGCCCATTCGTTCGCAGCTAAATAATTCATTAACCGCGCCATCCCATCGATTCTTTTCCTTTCTCTTACGTTTCCATCCCTTATTTTTTCTTTTTTTTTTTATACGTCCTTTCCCTTCGTCCCATTTCGACCGATAACGTTCGGTCGATCGCGATATTGAGAGAGAGAAAGAAAGAGAGAGCCAGAGCGAGAGAGAGAGAGAGAGAGAGATATGAGAGACGAGAGAAAAAAAACGATGGAAGGAAAGATCTCACCGTGTTGATGCAATTTTCCACCGCCGACGGCCTGTTGCTGTAACTGACGATGATGATGAGATTGTTGTTGCTGCTGTTGCTGTTGCTGCTGCTGTTGTTGTTGCTGCTGCTGCTGCTGCTGCTGAGACGGCGAGGTTTGCGAGTGATGGGGCGAGAGTTGTTGGGGCTGTTGTTGGTGTTGCTGTTGCCTCGAGTCGCGCGCCATGATGGCTGCGATGCTAAAGTCGGTGGCGCATTGTCGATTCGAGTTGCAATTGTTGTTCAAATTGTTGAGAAGGCTGGCGTTGGGCGAAGGGGTGGAACTATCGTCGCCGTCGTCGCGCGTACACCCCGGTGACAAACCGGTGGAGACCGCGGTGGAGGCGGCGGATCCCTCGGTCTGCATTTTTCTTCCAAGAAACAGATGTCGAGATTCCTCGTCGTCCTCCTCGCTGCCGCCGCAGCCGGCACCTCCGCCTCCGCCTCCGCCGCCGCCGCCACCGCCGCCACCTCCGCCACCGAACGAAGACACCGTCAATCCGTTTCTCTTCCTACCGGCGAGACCACCTCGCGACTCCAGCAACATCACCTCGCGCTCCTGCTCTCCTCCTCTCCTCCTCCCTCGCCTCCTCGTCGCTCCGTCTTCTCCGTTACACCTCTTGTTCCGCCGTGACACGAACACGTCGTCCTAACGGGAGGAGATCGATCCGTCCGAGCAGAGGTAAACGACGATCCTTTCTCCGCATTATCCCTTTTCCTAGCCAAGGTCACCGACTCGCCGCGCGCCACGTCCTGCCACGTCCGGCCCGTCCACGTCCGGGGTTAAAGGTTAGGCGCGCGCATCCCCCTGAATATCCACCTGGATGTGCGCGGAGGCGAGCGAAAATTGGACCCGATCCGAGACGCTCTCTCCCTCTCTCTCCCTCTCTCTCTCTCTTTCGATCTGCACGCACTCGTCGTCGCGAAACGAACGAAGGAACGAAGGAACGTGGTTGCGATGCGTGCGCGATGCGAAGCGCGAGTAGTACGGATATGCGGTGGAGTCGAGTCGAGCGGAGAGCGCGGACAGAGCGAGAAACGAGAGAGCGAGCGACCGACCGACCGGTTGCCCGACAGACTGACCCGCGCCACCGGCGGCCGGCTTCTCGTTTCGGCCCCCACCCCCGGCGCGCCGCTTCGCGGGAGCTCGATCGTCCGCGACGCAATGGGAGAGAGAGAGGAGAGAACGCGCGCCACTGCTCGACGCTCGTTCTCGGGGTGAGACGACGACGACGACGACGGCGATCACGACGAGGACGATCACCACTACTACTACGACGACGATGACGACGACGACGACCACGATCCCGATCTCCACGACGAGGACGACGAGGACGAGGACGAGGAGGATGACCGCGACGACGACCACGACGACGACAACGAGGACGACCGCGACGACGATGACGACCACGACCGCGACGACGACGAGAAGGAAGAGGAGGAGGAAGAAGAGGAGGAGGAAGAGGAGGTGGAGGACGATGGGAGGCCGGCGTTGATCCAACGGGGAGAAAAGGCGATTCCTGCGAGGTAGGCGGTACCTTTCGTGCCAAGCTCCGCCCGAACGATCTGCGCTTAGCTCCGCCCCTTCTTTCTCTCTCTCCCTCTCCCTCGTCCCCCTTTTCGCTCTCTCCCTCTTCCTCGGGAATTGACCGAGAGCTCGACGACCACCTTATTACCGCTTCCGTCCTTCCACCCCGTCGTAGCTGCGAGTAGCGGCGGCGGCAGCAGCAGCAGCAGCAGCCAGCAGCAGCCAGCAGCAGCAGCCCAGCTGTCTTTCCACGCGCGCGTACACCTTCTCCTCTCTTCTCTTTCTCTCACCCCCTGCGATACACGTTTCTCCTTCTCCTCCTTCCGCTGAAACGTTGTTACCGATCGCGGTGGTAATCGGCATCACTGCCACCGCGATCGTCTCTCGATGCCGGTGGTAGGAGGTATATACACGACGATGGCGGTGGCGGTGGCGGTGGCGGCGGCGACAGCGACAGAGATGGTCGTCCGTGCTACGCGACGCCCCCACCTCCTCCTCCTCCTCCTCCTTTCGCGATTCTCTTCCTCTCCCGTTCGTCCAGCAGCCAAGCCGTCGTTTCGTTCGTTCGAGCTTCTCTCCTCTCGCCTCCGCCGCGGAAGTTGCCCTGTTTCGGCACACTCGGCCCTCTCTCTCTCTCTCTCTCTCTCTCCCCTCGCCTCCGAGAAGGGTGGCGCGAGAAGAGCGGCCCTCTATATCTATAGCCGCGGCAGCTGCCATTTTTTCTCGCGAGAGGGGGCAATCGCTGACAGGGACCACCGTTTTCCTCTCCTAGTCCCTCTCGAGCTCGCCCATAGGTTGCGCGCGCGCGATTTATCGTTTTATTGCCGTCCCCACGGTCTTTCCGATCCTTGGAAAATTGCCGCGACTCCCCTTGCCGCGTTTTCTCCGTCGAAAGGAAAGGGAGAAGGAAAAAGAAAGAGAAAGAAAAAAGAGAGGATACCTTCCGTGGAAGAGGAAGAGAAGCGATGGAGAGAAGGATCGGTCCGGATATTATTATAATAAAGGAGGAAATTGGCCGGCTCGCTAAATACGTAGGTAGCGATACGTGTATCGCGCGCGATATTCATCGCCGGATTATTGTAATTACACGGTTTAACGCGTAGAAAAAACGGGCCGCGATACCGATTACGCGAGTTAGAAATTTCACGCGATTCAATATCCCCCGCGTTTTATTATATCCCGCGAAAGATAAATATAATCGTTCTCTCTTTCTCTCTCTCTCTCCCACCGATCCTCGCGTCTTATCTTTTCCGCGCCGTTTCAAGAGATCGTTTCGCCGCATCAAAGGAATGGAAGAAGCCGGATGATCGGTGGTTACGGCTTCCGCTCGTATCCAAACTTTAATTCTCGCGATCGAATTTTTCCACGCGTTCACGATCCGGAAGGGGAAACCGCTTCAAAGGATTTCGAAACCGCGTCAAAGCGCGGAAGGAGACCGTTCCGTTTTATTCCTCCTCCAAGTCAGATATATACATATATACATATATATATACACATTCAGTAGTAGCGTGGTCTAATAACAGCAGCGCAGTCTGGAAGATAGGAGAACCGTTTCGAATTTGTTTTCGACGGACGGATCGGTCGTTCCTTTTTCCTTCGTGCGGCTCGTCCTCGTAATCTGCTTACCGCCTCGTGACGTTGATCCGTTGACGAATCGCCGCGCGGTTACGCGGCATTTATTTCTTTCCGCGACGCGCCAACTCTTCCTCCCTCCGTAGAAGAAGAAAAAGAAGGAGAAGAAGATGAAGTCGATGACGATGCCGATCTCTCTCTCGGAAGAAAAATCTGACAATCCTCTCTCGTCATTTTTGTCCCCCGAAAAGTCGATTCGGAAATATCGGGGCCGATAAGGAAGAGTCGGCGAACGAGAGGGATACCCTCGGGACGAACACGATGTAAATAATAAATGACGAGCGACCGCCCCTGAGGGAGCGGGTACAGGAGTGGGGCGGTAAGAAGCGTTATGAAACATAATTAGCGGCCGCCGCCACTGACGCTCGCGATGATTACAGGGCGGTGAGCAAAGGTCCCGGGTATGGAAGAAGGGAGCCGACGCGGGGATAGATTTCCGTACGAGCGGCTACCTACTCTCCCTCTTCCTCCTTCCTCCCAAAACCGTCCATGCGTGGTCACCGCACGGCTCGCCCACGCTCGGGATTTTCGCGCCTCCTACGCGCTCCTCGGCCAACCTACGCGTCCATCCATCCGTCCGTAACGATTTTTTGCTGTTCCTCGCGCAAAAGTTTCCCGTTTCGTTGCGAAGAAGGAAGAAAGGACCAGCCAGGTTTTGGTATGCCGGGTAAACGCGACAACATGCTGTGTTATCGGAATTATTGCCGGGGCTCGCGTTTCTAACCACCGATACCCCCGAGTTAATGCGGCGCGTTAACATTCGTGGGGTGCGCTCGCATCCCCGCAAGCTGTGGCCGGACTATCCCGTTTCCAACCTTCCTCCTCCTCCTCCGCCTCCCTTTTCCACGCGCTGCCTTCCGCCTCTATCCTCCCTCCCCTTCCTATATATATATACACACGACGATATTGCTTTCGCGCACGTACGCATATGTCGCCGAATATCCTCCATGCCGCGTGGTGGTGCCGCGTGTCACGTGCTTTATATAGCCGAATAAACTTTGGAAACCGAGATGCGCTCGAGATTCGAGATCCTCTTCCTCCTCTTCCTCCTTTTCTTTCCGCTGGAAGAATCGAAAGCGAGGTGAATCGATACGGCTGTATAACATATATATATATAAATATCTTCTACTGTATCTTTCTATCTAGCCTGGCGTCGAAACGAACGAGAAGTGGACGAGAAGGTTTTCGACGAAAAGAAGAGAATCGTTTCGTTCCGAGGTGTGTGTGTACGGGGAGGGAGCGCGTTAAACGGTTCCGCTCGTTACGTTTCTCGCTCTCGCTCTCTCTTTCTCTCTCTCTCTTTCTCTTTCTCGGCTCGAGGAAGGGGGAAGGGAGGGTCCACGCGCGTACGGTGCGCCGGGCCGCGCCGTAAAGAATCCATTGTTTTGACGTGACCGATTTCGATTCGAGACCGAGATTAAACTGTTTACGGTTAAAACTGCTGCGAATTACACGCATCCGATTTAATCCTTGATTTACGAGGGACCGAGCTACGAACGGGGGGAGAAGTTGGTCCCCCCCCGATCCCCGTGGAGAATCGCGGAATCGAACGCAACCCCCCGCTTCTTATCTCTCTCTCTCTCTCTCTCCTCGATTAATTTCACGTGGCGTTCCTTCTTCCTCCTCCTCCTCCTCCTCCTCCTCGATTCCTCGCGTCGCCTTTTTCGAAATTTATCGACCGCGAAAGAAAGGGGGGGAAGGGGGGAGGGGGTGCGGCGGAGGGATGGCATCGATGCGTATATAATAGCTCGCGCCCGACTCGTACGATTTTTACGCTCGTACGTACGTACAATAGCGGGGGAGGGAGGGAGGGGAGGGGGAGCGAGCGATACCGATAAGTGGTTGGACGAATCGAGAGAGGCCGATTCGATAATGCCGATAAATCGTTCGATTAGACAGATTTACGATTTACGATTGGTGGCGGGGAGGAGAGAGGCGCGAAAGATTTAACGAAATCGCTCTCGCGATTTCTCCCTCTCTTTCTTTCTCTCTCTCTCTTTCTCTCTTTCTCTCTCTCTCTTTCTCTCTTTCCAGCGCGGTACAGGAGTTAACGGACCGCGGAGATCGGCGGAGACCGACGTCCGTGCGAAATCGAGCTCCCTTCCAACTTTTCCACTTTTATCGCGTATCACGCGATAATATCGCGTTGAAAAATTCCCTTTATTTCGCCTTTTTTCTCCCTTCTTTCTCTTTCTTCGTAAATCGATCGTAGACGCGCGCCTGCGAGGTTCTCGATATCTGTATTACCGATTGGCGGCGACATCGTCACGTTCGCGACGCGACGCGAAGAAGAGAGGTTAGCTAAAGTAAATTGATTCAAATTAGTTCTCGATAGCGTGTAATAACGCGGGTTACCTCTCTTCCATTTCGCCGTTAGATACGCGATTACATCGGTCGCCGCCTAATACTTAGGTCGATGGATAGGTGATACAAGATCGGAATTATATTGGCCGCGTAACTTTTGTTTCGTAGATTGGTCACGACCGATGGGTAGGACAAAAGGAATAACGCGAGTGGAAGTAGGCAGGCAGAATCTAATATCCAATCGCGAGACGATGCGGAGAGAGGGAAATTAGTGTTTTCGTTGCTCGCCGCGAGGTGGTCGAGTGTTTTCCTCGGCCACCCGGCAAGTGTTTCTTCGTATCCACTCGACGCGTTCGAGGCCTCTTGAAAATATCACGACGGCGACGACGACGACGACGACGATATAGAAAAGAAGATGCTGTACGCGGTAGCATCGAAAACAACGTTTTAACGTTACTCGAGAAGATCGCTCGTGTTTCGAACGAACGAGCCGACAACGAACGATGACGCGACGATTTCTTCTCGTCCAAGAAAGAATTCTACTTGGCTAAAGTTTCGTCGTTCCTTCCTTTGTATCCCGACGTTTCGTTCCAAGAACGGACAAAGGATAACCGTTTAAAGGGATAAACGATTCCTTCCGTATAAAAGAAAAAGAAAAAGAGATATATATATATGTATATACATATATACGCCGATCGAGATCTAACTTCGTACGTCGGATTATCGTTCGAAGGGAACGAAGATACGTCGGAAACGTGTCTCTCTCTCTTCTCTTCCCTTTCTCCTCGATCGACAGCGTTATGCTCGCTCCCGTTATCGAGCGGATGGATCGTCCATACGGGGGAGATCGGTAGCGAAAGGGACGACGAACCTGTCGATTCGAGGAGAGAAGGAGGATCGAGAGAAAGGGATGATGGTTACGCGTAAAGCGCGATAAGCGAGAAAAGGAAGGGAGAAGGGGGGGAGACAGGTAAAGAGCGAGGCAGAAAAAAAAGGTTCGGGCGAAAGAGAAGGAAGGAGGGAGGGGGAGCGGTCTTCTCGCGCGTTAAGGAGGGTGGGCTGACGAGTGGCAGGTTGTACCCGGAATACCCACCGCGGTGCTTCGCTCAGTGGGGTCTCTCTCTCTCTCTCTCCCTCTCTCTCTCTCTCCTCTCTTATTCCAAATGCTCGAGGACCGCGAGTCGATGTTATCTTCGCCGCTGGAGAGGGATAAAAGCTTAAAGGCTGCAGCGGCCAAGCGCTACGATGATACCACCACCACCACCACCACCACCACCACCACTGATGGAGAGAGTGTCAGAACGGTTGAAGCCTGGAACGCGATGCTCGAATGGACGCGAACAGAAGAAGAAGAAGAAGAGGAGAAAGGGTGGTGGTGTGTGACTCGGACAAGGGGGAGGATGATGGGTAGAGAGAGATCGGAATGCGGTGACCGGCAGGCTGCGAGGAGAACCTTTTCCACGCTCGATTCGAGAGAGACAGAGAGAGAGAGAGAATGATCGGAACGAATGGCCTAACCTTGCGTTATTCGGAGGCGAGGGAGGGAGGGAGAGACACTCGCGTACCCCCTGCGGAGAAACGCGCCAACCACGCTCACACACGCACACACACACATATATATATATATATATATATATATAATCACGAATTTCTCACCACCGATCTCGCTATTTCTCCTCGATAATTTCCCCCCCTCTTCCTCCCTCCATATATCGAAATAGAGGATGGATGGAGAAAAAAAGGGGTGAGTAGGATCGGCGGAGGTGGTAGATAACGAGGACGATGACAGCAAGGATGATTTAACGGCACAGCCCGTTAGTAACTTAATGACCGAGTTGGGGCCCTCGGGCCCTCCCGCGTTATTCTTACCGAGCATTAGCCACGCTCGCTCGTCCCGTGACCCCCCGCGGATTCCACGCTTGGAGATTCTCTCTCTCTCTTATCCTCGAGCCGCTAATCGTTGCTCCCGATTCGGACGAGACGACCTGGAAAAGGAGAGGAGATGGAGGAGAGGAGGGGAAAAGATCCTTCCTCCCTCTCCTTCGCTACCTTTCATATTTCTGGGAGGGGAGGGGGGCTGCCTCATTTGTCCCGTTAATAATTGTAAGAAGATGCGACTCTCTCCCTTCTCCCTTCACCTACACCACGGGCGGACCACCGTAGGTATTTACGAATCTCTCGACCTGGTAGCCGCTGCTTCGAAAAAAGAAGCACCGGGGCTGCTGCCGACCCGATCTTCGCTCGCGGGGGATCGACGACCGCGGATATCGCCGCGATTTTTTCTCCTCCTCGAGACGGGGAGAAAGGAAGGGTCGGAATCGAAGGAAAGAGTTTAGTAAGGGGGAGAGAGAGAGAGAGGTGAGAAGAGATGGGTCGGAGTTGGGAACCCTCGTTCGCGTAGGTAGGTAGAGGTATACACCACCGGTATAGAAAGGCAGAAACGACGGGGGGGCGACGTAAACTAACCGGCGGTTAATTATTGTCGTTTGGCACGGCGCGGCGGGCCCAGAATCGGTGGTCCGGCGAAGAGAAGAGAGGAGGAGGAGGGGGACGCGGCGACCGAGAATCGAGGTGTCGGCCAACCACCGCGAATGGAACGGAACGAAACGGAACGAAACGGGACGGGACGGAACGGAACGGACGGGACGGGACGGGACGAGACGAGACGAAACGGAAGTGGGGGAGGAGGGGGAGGGGGAAGTGAGCGAAATGGGCTGAGGGAGGGGGAAGGAGAGCCGAGAACTCCCGAGGGCCTGTTAAGGACCAGAAACTACCATGGTAGCATTCAATTAGCCTCGCGGCATGTGAAATATTATTGTCTGCCTCGTTTCGTACGCTCGACTTTTGAAAGGGGAGGGGGAGGGGGAGAAAGAAAGGCATTACACACCGACCTCCTGACATATTTCACTACTGAATCATTCCCCCCTTCCCCCCTCATCTCTTCTCACCGATCGAGTCCAACTAACCCTACTCGCCACCCTCTTCCTTCCTTTCTTTCGTTTCTCTCCTCCTCCTCCTCCTCCTCCTCCTCCTCTTCGTTTCTTCTCTCGGGCGAAAAATTTCACCCTCCTCTCGGCGATCGTTTTCCAAACGGATCGCGGCCTCGATCGTGCCCCGTCATCGTTCCATCCCTCGTCCAGATACCGTCCAGGGAATTGGGACGAAACGATATAATCCTCGGTCACGAGGATCCCTTTCGCGCATTTACGCTAATTGAAACGATCGATTCCCACGTGGAGACGATTCCAACGGGAAACGGGAAACGACTTTTGCTCACGAACCGTGATAATTATCCTCTCGAATAAACGTAAATACCGGGCGGTGGTGGGGGAAGGTGACACGGAATACACCGAGACCACTTTTAAGACTCATTTCCAACGTATCGATCGAGAAGAAATACGGCGCGTTGGAAGGAAATACGAACGCGTCGGTGGATCGATCGACCGAGGGAACGATTAATAAAACATCGGTTCCGGTATCCGACTGGTCGTTTCGCCCAAAATTTCCCAAAGATCGATCGCGAATCGCCTCAAAAGAGGATGGAGAGAGAGAGAGAGAGAGAGAGACTCGCGACAGGAACAGCGTTGGCTGGCGAGTTGTCTGGCTGATTTCCTGCTTCGAATCGTCCCTTCGGAGATTCCCAAGGGATAGTGGGAGGTTAGGGGTTGCGAACCGGTTGTGAACGGTGGCTGGAAAACCGAACCGAACGGTGGAAGGGGTGTGCCGTTGATGGCGGTCGAGCGAGAAGAGAATGGAAGAGAAGGGTGCGCGTGTGCGTGTGGGTGGAGAGAGAAAAAGCGAGAGGAAAGGAGAGGGAGAGAGAGAGAGAGCGGAGAGCACGCGGCGAAGCGTGTAATTGAGTCCCGTGCGCGATCGCTACTTTATCGACCCCCTTATGCCTACCCCGTTCCCTTCCCCCAACATCCAACCCCTTATTCTCCCTTTCTCTCTCTCTCTCCGTCTCCACCTTTCCCTCCCAAACCACCAGACACCGCTATTTTTTCCTATCCGATTTTTCTCCATCCGTCTTCATTTTCCGACGATCGGCATCGGCCGACACCGATCACCGAGGAACAGAGAAAAAGGAAGGGAAGAAATCGGCGTCCGTTCATCGTCCGCGCGCGAAAGGAAAATTTTCCTTCTCTCGGGGGAAGGGGGGGAGGCTTGATTAATATTATCGGATATCAGATTCCATTAGCGGCAGGAAGTTATTAAAATTACGTTTCAACAATCGTGGATTATCCGCGTCAACGAGTAACTATCGAAATAAACGTCTATATCTTGGATAAATTATTTAAACACGGTGTCCCGCCGAAGAAGGATCGGAGAGGCTTTATTTAGCCCTGACCGATTCGCGGCGAAAGACGAAAACGAACATTCGCGAATGTGGATAGAATGAAAAAAAATGTTCCGGGGAAAAAAAGAAGAAAAGAAAAAAAGAAAAGGAGAAGAGAGAGTATATATATTAGATGAGCAAATAAGTTTTTTTTTCCAAATTCAAGATTTTATTACGTAAATCAGGTACAAAATTATCCAATTGTTTCAGTCGGATAGATACGGCTTGTCCGTTGACTTCCGATCTATCTGCCAATTTTTCTCGCGATTGAGTCGTTCAGCGATTCCTCTAACTCACCTCATCAAATTTTCTCGGTGCACTTGAACGATCGTCGTCTTCCAAATTAAAATTTCCGATTTCAAATCTTTGCTACCACTTTTTACACGTTCTTCCCCCAGTGCAGCGCACAAACCATTTCATTAGCTTCGACAGTTGATTTCCAAATCTGCAAAAAGTATACAGTACGTTAAAATAACGCTTCTCGCACGCCATTTCGCTTGAAATTATCGCATAGAACTGGAAACTCTTAGAGCGCTCATCACGGCTCTTCTTAAAAACAAAAGAACGTTCTTTCAGATGGCAGCACAAACGGTAAAGTAATCCGAATTCGGTCAGAAGTTACGATCGTAGAAGAAAAGAGGAAGGAATTTACTTGCACATTTAATATATATATATATACATATGTACATATGTAGCCGCGTTTTTACGACTCTTTCTCCTATTTTCTCTTCCCCTCTCCCTGTTGTTGTTTCGAAGGATCGGTTGTTCGCGGTTTCGCAGTTGGAAACGGTGCGCTCTTTCTCTCGTCCCTCTCTCTCTCTCTCTCGAGAAGAAAGTTCGAGTTTTTACGAGTTGGCCGCAATTAGCGGAACCAACGATTCGTCGTGGGTAGAAATTTATAGTTATCGTTATCGGATCGGCGTTACTCGCGGCGTTGCTCGATTACCCGTGGCACACCGCGAGACCGGTGCTACTTTCGACTCTCGAGTAGAGAGGAGCCCCGTCCCTCGCCACGACAATTAACCAATTTTTGCGTAATTGCACGTTGCCGCCACGCACGAAGCTATTTCTCATTTCCCGCGGAGCAATTACGGTGAAACCACGATGATTATTTCGAGGCTTTCGCTCGGCGAACGATCGATCCTCGAAACGGTCATTAACCGATTGGAGGCGTACGTGCCCCGCTACGGGAGTCGGGTCGAGCAAGCAAAGGGTTGTAGCAGCTATTCGTAACAAAATTAAATTGATCAATCCCGCCGAGGTTGGAGGAGATGGACGCGTTACGGATCGCCTCTCGTCGACTCTTCCCCCTCTCCTCTTCCTCCCCTCCTCGTTCCGCTTCGAATACTCGATCCGCGATCCGCGAGCGTGGAAACCTCTCCTCCTCCTCCTTCTCCTCCTCCTCCCCTCCGACCTTTGTCGATTAACCGAACGCTAGTTTCCTACTTCGCTCTACCCACTCTGCACCCACGTAGTGGGTGGTAGTAGACCGATCCGCGTGGTAACGGAGAAATGATTTGATTAAAATGTAAAGGAGCTCTCTTTCCCCGGACCTTCTGTTCGCGCATTTCACGGTTCGCTTGTAAAAAGCGGCGGTGGCCGGTCGTTAGACAGATGCCGCTCGCTGCACTCAATGGCCTGAGAAATTGGATCGCGTTTCGACTCCCTACTCGTTCTCGATTTTCGTCCTCCTCTCTCTCTCTCTCTCTCTCTCTCTCTCTCTCTCTCTCTCTCTCTCTCTCTCTCCTCTCCTCTTTAAATCAGATCGATTTATCGAATCCCGCGAATCGAGCGGAGTTTCCTTTGTTTCTTCTTTTTCTTTTTTTTCTGTTCCTTTTTTTTTGTTTCGCGAGAAGAAAATCGGCGAGATAAAACGAAATCGGAGATCGCGGCGTTCGCGACGGTTGACGCGGTTGAGTCGGATCGTTGTTGGTCGAGATATATTAACTTCTCCTCCACTCGGCCCTCCTCCACACTGGGGAAATGGGGCAAAGACGGGAGAGAGGTATGGGCGTGAAGGCGAGCAGAAGGGTGAAACGAAGGGTGAAAAAGGGAGAGGGGGGGGGAGAGAGAGAGAGAGAGAGAGAGAGAGAGGAAGGTGAGCGTGTGGGTGGACGATCCGGGTCTGGTCTCCGTGGAGAAGCAGAAGGTGATACGGAGGCACGGAGAGTGGTAGGGATGGATCGGATCCTGGATGGTGGGAGCCGAGTTTTCTCCTTGGCGCGGTGGGGATGCCGATGAACACCGCGGTGAGTGACGCGAGAGGGGTTGGCAAAGGAGTCGAGGAACAAACCTGGTGGCAGCGATCAACGTGAGTAGACGACGCGCGCTTCTCTCCTTTCCTCTCCTCCCCCCTCCTCTCCTCTTGGTTGGGTTATCAGCCTGATGAGCCACTCGCCAACCTTTTCCCTTCGACCCCTCCTCCTCCTCCTCCTCCTCCTTCTTCTCCTTCTCCTTCTCCTTCTCCCCCGTTTCTCTCTCGCGCTTTTCCACTTCTTCTCGAATCTCCGTGTCTCGCCACCGAGGGAGAGACTTTTATCATTACCATCTATGGTCTATGCACGCCACTCGTACCACTCCACTCGTAACCAAGCTGTTCCTTCGTTTTGTTCTCGGAGGAAAAAGTGGTTACGCGTGGACCGCGCGTTTCCACCAGCATGGGCTATTTAACTTACTTATACGTTTCATGTTAAACGTATGCTCCGAGTTTCGCCATATGACGCTACCGATCTGGTCACGAGGGGCTGGTAACGATGGTGCAGGGGGAACACGAAGGTTTTGCCCTCTGCGACACGCGGTACGCGAGCATCGAACGATTTGTATTAAAATGAGCCGAACCGTATTTTCTTTTCTCGCGAAAGGAAGAAGGAAGGAAAGGATTCCCTTTATCCCGAGACGCGAAGTATGAATAATTACGCGTAGAACGAAACGAAACGAGACGCTCGTTAGAGTTGGTCTTCTCGATCCATCGAGATCGGGCTCTACGGAGGTATGCTTACCCCCCGTGGTTCGCTTCCATCGAAAATCCAGATCTGGTTGGTGACGACGACGACCACGACGATGACGACCAGTTGGTTGGTCGGTTGTCAACCGGACATGTTAAACGAGTACGGGTCCCTTGTTAAAGATAGAAAGGAAAGAGTCGAAACGCGATACGCGCGTATATACGCGCGATCACCGACGGTGATCAATCACTTTCAAACTCGTGCTCGTACAATGCGTGTCGTGCCACCAGAATCTGCCCGCTCCGGAGACCTATTGTTGCCACCCACGTTGTCTCCTCGCTTCTGCTTTCGTTCGCCAAAACCCTCCTTCAAACGCATCGAATACGCCTCGATTATCCCCTTCGCTTCGTCGCGATCATCCTCGTGTACGCGCTGTATTTACATGATGCTCTTTCTCGTTTCTCGATTGGCCGAATCCCAAAACTAATTTCTAACCAACGCTCTTACTTCCTACTCTTGTTCTCCCTCTTATCGTCGCTCGAAATTCCCTTCAATGTTGGAACGATCGTCGTCGAAAAAGCGAAAAAAGGGATATGCTTATCCGCGTCGAATCTTAACGAGAAGAAGAAGAAGAAGAAAAAAGGTTATGTTCGATATTCGCGAAAAAAGCTTCCCCTCCACTCTTTGTTTTATCTCGTCGTTACGCGACGAGACCCCACTACGATGCATCTAGAAATACACGTTGCGGATTTTATCGAAATTTTTCGTGTTCTGTGCGTTATCGTTTCTCTCGATATCTCCAAAAGTAGCCTCCCTATCAACAAAGTCGTACGTCTGGTTTCGTTCCAGGCAACCATCTTAAACGTTGACTCTTTTAAGAGCAACATTGTCCGTCGGTTAAAGGAAGAAGAGCACGAGACACGTGCCACTTATATCCATCGCGTTATCGCGCAACTTATACGCCTGGCTACAGAAAACCAGAACACTCAACCGTATTACGGTTGATTTTCGGCTGCACGGTATGATGCACGCATGTGTATCTCGATCGTTTCGTATCTCGTCTTCTTTCGGTCGGCTGCGTATTCATTTTTAAATGAAACACTCGCGGATAGCCTTAAAATCTTCGTACGACGATAAACGCGATACGAAGAAACGTAAGTACGTTTCATCGTTTCGTTGCATCTTATCCTTCGTATATAGACTGAAACGAAAAGGATCTTCTCTTTAACCTGTAAAATTAACACGCGCTGTTGTCGAAGGAAACTAACTAGTTGTCGCGAACTAACCTTAAAAAATCGATACTGTCTTAATGAGAAGAAGAGAAAATTGGGAAAAAGAATCTCCCTATATTACACGTATTGTCGGCATATGAAAAGAAAAAAACGGTATCGATATCGTGAAGAACTGAATCGCGATCAATTTGCAGACACAACTTCGTATATAAAAATTTCGTATCGCTCGATCTTATTCGTACGTTCCCAATTAATCGATGAACGAAATTCCGAGGGAAAACGCGCGCATGCCGCGTACAAACAGATCGATTTTCTCGTGGATGGAAGAATCGATCCGAAATGATTAGCGATAATGTCAAAAGAGACCAAAGGCACGTCCGTGATGAGTCCGTGACTGGGGTATGCTCTCTACATCGACTCGGCAAAGTTGCTCCAATACGACGATACGTAACCACGAATTCACGTAATTGAAGTAACTACAAGGCGCAACGCGCTGTTGTACGGCAATGCAATCGACACACCAGAGATAGAGAGAAATGCCACGGTTGAAACAAAAAGAGAAAGAGAAAGAGAGAGAGAGAATGGGAGGAGTTAATAGGAGAGAAAGGAAACGAAGGAGAAAAATAAAGGACGAGGAGAGGAAAATCTGTGCGATCCATGATGGATGAACAACATTGGTCGTATTACGTATCTATGATTCGATGTTTTCTCCGTTCGATCGACAAATAAGTTAGACTTTCTGTCTCTCGGTGTCTATATTACTTTCGTTTATACGTACATTTTCGAATATACGAGGGAATACGCATCGAATGATTTTTCAAAACGAAATTAAACTATATAGATAAGTAGAAAAAATAAGCTTGAATATTAATAATAAATAGAAAAAATAAACTTTGAATATTAAAAGTTCAGGATTAAAGAAAAACAATTTCTTATGCATAGTATAAATATATTTATATGAATATTTCATAATGCGATTGTGTCTACATATCGTGACACGTATAATGCTAATAAATGCCACCTCTTCACTGGATACGGAATATAAAAATCGATCGATGATGCTTTTTATAATGCTCGAATGTTCGTTGTTTCGTACATTTCGTACGCAAGCTCTTCGAATGTTTACTTTGCGCTCGCGCAAAATTCACTTGTATTTTTCCAATTCTCGCCACATGTATCCAGTTCGCATATCGTAAAAAGTTAATAGAAAAACACTAAGTATTGATATTTTGCTTATCAAATAATACAATATTCGTTGAAATAAATAATACGTAAACATGCAATTGTTGGAGAAACGAGCTCGACGCTCGTTTCGACCAACTGTCGCTATCATCTATTTAATCGCGTGTATTTTCGTCGAAAATTTAATTATATATAATACGACATTACTATTCGTTAATTGAAATCTTATAAAATATAAATGTCTTGTTATTATTATCGTCTCTCTTCCCTTCTTCTTATCATCTACCGATATTTATTACGTCATATCAGTGTGCATTTGTAACAAATGCTGATATGTACAAAATTAGACGCGAATATAGTATCAGTATTTGTCACAAAAAAAAATACGTTCTTATAAAAATCATTTATCATAGCTGCCATAGAATCTCGAAAAATCTATCAACAATTCATGCCTCGAAATATCCGTAATATTCGTAATTCAAAGAAAAAAATAACACTGTCGTTCATTTTTACGATGCCTATATCTCCTATTTGATTTCGTTGATCCCGGTACATGAACGCGTTGTTTCATTCGATTCGATTAAAAATTAATATTTTTTGATTTCTTTTCTTTTTCAAACTTTTTATCTTTTATATATATCCAAAAAAATGATTAGATGTATAATTGTATGTAACGTTTGAACGCAACCCAAAAACGCAAAAAATACTATTAATCGATAGCACCAATTGTTTTAATAGATTTTAAAATATTATTCTTTTTGGTAAAATTAAATCTTAATATCTTTCTCAAAGATAATATGGAAAATATTCGTGCAATATTTATTACGACTATATATTTGATATTATAAAATTGAAAAATTTCATCGAGATTGAGAAAACTTTTAATCGAAATTTCACGTTATATGGAATGTGATCGACACGATTATAATACGATAATTAAAAGTTCGTTTCAAATTGTCGCGTTGTATTATATTGGCGGCTATTAATCGATTTTAATATATCTTTCCCGGTAAAAGAAACGGTATTACGCACAGTTTCCGAATTTCTAACAAATTGCTTTAATATACTATGCATGAAATTTGCCGCTTCTCGTTATTACATGTATCTTTGTTTTCTTTCCGAATATCAATCCATTTTCATTGATGTTTCTTTCTTACAAAAGCGTACACTTTCTCTTCTTTACTGGCTCTGGAGGTTCTAAGGCGGCTAAAATAGCTTCATCAAACACATTTTTCAAACCTTTCTGAAATTTTTAAAACTATACGTTATTATTGAAAATATTATAACAAAATCGAGTATGTTCTTCTTCTTTAACGAATGTAAGTACTTACCTGCGTAAGAGCACTACATTCTACGTATTTCACTGCTTTTAATTCTTTGGCAAGCTTTTCCCCTTGCTCCGCGGATATTGGCTTTTGTTTATTCTTTGCCAATTTTTCGATAGTGGCAACATCATCTCTCAAATCGATTTGAGTACCAACCAATAAAAACGGCGTCCTTGGACAATGATGTGTTATTTCGGGTACCCACTACAATGAAACACACATGTACAATTGATAATTTTTTTCCTTCATTGTGCAAATTGAATTCAACGAAATAACAAACGTTAAACAATTTGAATAAAATGTAACCTTTTCTTTAACATTTTCAAAAGATGATGGGGAAACAACTGAAAAACAAACAAGAAATACATCCGTTTGGGGATAACTTAAAGGTCTAAGTCTGTCGTAATCCTCCTGACCTATAACACAATATAATATATGATAAAATATATCATAAAATATAAATTATATCATAAATATATATTGTTACAAATTTACCAGCAGTATCGAATAATCCCAATGTATATGGATCTCCACCGATCATTACTGTTACTGCATAATTGTCAAAAACTGTAGGTACATATTCGGATGGAAACTTATTGGTTGTATATGAAATCAAAAGACAAGTTTTACCCACAGCTCCATCTCCAACTACAACGCATTTTATCGTCTGCATTTTGATATTTCTTGTGTTACCTACAACTATATCACAAATATGTTTAGAATTAAAAAAGCAAAATAAGAATTTAAAGATATCTCATAATATTCAGTGATGATATGCCAATGTGATTTTCATAACAGCAAGAAAATAGATATCACTAAAAATTCTTTGATATTTTGATAAATAATTAATTCATTACTTTAAATATTTTTATATTTTACATTTTACACGAGATGAATTTAATAAAAAATCTTTCTCGTATATTATATACATTTATTTAAAAAAAGGTCTTTAATTAACCTCCAAACACATCATCGAATTTTTCGAATGTAAAAATCAAAGTATAAAGAATTAATCTATAATTCTTTATGATAACGATTATAACGTTAATCATGTTAATTTAAAATTCTCGAAAATACTATTATTTTATAAAATAAAATTATATTAAACAAACGATATGGGTATAAAATGATTACCTATAGTTGTATGTCCGTCATTAAAGGTTAAAATCGTAACTCATAATCTCAAAATGCAATGAACGCTTATATTAGGAATATATTGAAATAAGATAAAATATTAAAAGCGACATTTAATATTCCAAAACTATCAATCGTAATATATTTCATTGCATTTTATATTTATCACGAAATATATATTTCTTCTGACGAACTTTCATTTATGAATACTTGTCACACATGTTTAAAATCCAATACGCATGATAACGATTTTTAAGAAGAATATATCTAGTATAAGTCTAATTAAGATTATGTTAATAAAAAAAAGATAACAATAATAACAATTAAATTACTATGATTTATGCCATTTAAAAAAAATGATAAAAAAAAATGAAATCGTAACATTCCATTTAATAAATATTTAGTTTAGAGATCTTTACTTCGCTTGTATTATAAATAATTATTAATTATACATATATATATATATATATATATATACAAGTAATAAATGAAATCAAATTTAATCCATGGAATTTTTAGTGTAATCCTAATTTATTTCTATTACAAACATATTATGTTTATATCATTTTTTCATATATCGTAATATATTTTAAATATATATTTTTGTATTTTTTATGTTATTTTATATTTTTATACATATATATATGAAATATACTTTTATTCTTTCTTCGATTTTATAAATTTATTTTGTAATCTATTTTGCCGATAAGTTAAACAGATTAAACAGATTGAAAAATTTTGATCAACGCCATCTTGCGTTTTGACGCTCGAAGCTCCAAATTGTTATTGGCATAACAGAATATGCAAGGAGGTCATTTCGTGAAATCATTTCATATAAGAAGAGCAATATTAAAAGATATCATTAAAAATTAATTAATAACTAATTTTTTATTAAAAATTTTTGTACTTTTAAACTTGCATTTCAAAGCTAAAATCTCAAACAAGTTTCTAGTATAAATTTTAATAGATAATTAGAATTCATTTACTCGATTATAGATCGAGAATTTGCGACCAAGATGCTTTCTCTATGATGATCATTAATAAATAATTGAAAAAAATTTCTAATTAAAATTTATACGAGAAAATTATTTGAAGTTTTAGTTTTAAGATACAAGTTTGAAAATTCAGAAATTCTTCTAATTAATTGTTTATTAACAATTATCACGCAGAATATCATGTCGTAAATCAATTTTACAATTGAATAATAAATTATCAATCAAAATATTAATTAAATTATTTATTTAAACGATAGCAAACTTACATATGTATAAAATTAATAAAGTAGAAAGTGAAAATAGAAATGTATATATTTATATTTAAAAATAAATTCTATAATAACGAGAAATTAATGAAAAAACATATTGCGTATTAATGGCGTCGATCCAATGTGATATTAATCATTAATAAATAATTAATTAAAAAAAATATTATGCTAAAATTAATAGAAGAAATTTTTTGAAAATTTCATCTCATATAAACTTAAGAATGCAAAAATGAATAATAAAATAATAATAAAAAAATCGATTAATTAATTTTTGGAAAATTACGTTTCCGGAAGATATCAGGAATCGTATAAAATTTAATGGCACATCTTCTCTATTCTCGTAAAATGTTATTCCTCTTATGTACGAATACCTCTTTATATATTCTGTTATGCTAGTAACAAGTTTAAGTTTCGGATATCAAAACGTAAGATGGCGCCACGAATGCATATTTTATTATTTCCTTTCTTTGTCTAACTTTTAGTTAACAAAATGTACTTATTTCATGTTTCTATATATATCAAATTCTCGAGAATATTCTCAAATTTTTTTTATTTTTAAGAATAAAAATTTTTTACGTGGAATTTATAATCAGTACATATATTTATTTTATATATAATATATATAATTAGTTTATTTTATAATATATACCTCTATAATAATAATTTCTGTCATATAATAATATATGTAATTCATTACAATTTATTTATTTAATAATGATATTTAAAAAAAAATGTCCGCAATACATTTAATAACAAGCCAACAATCGTATTTATTATAATTAAATGTAAGAGTATTATATATGCTTAATATACAAAAGAGTTTCATACATTACATTAAAAATTAAAATAAAAAATAATCATTTTTTACTAATTATAAAAATATATTACAATTTATCCCCTGCATTTAAATTTACGTTCCTCTTATTTTCTAAGGACGTTATAGTTTTGTTATTATGTTTTCTATAAATTTTCTATAAATAGTAATTATACATAATGCTACTTATTATCTTGCTTCAGATTTAGAGAATGGTTGCAATGATCCTGGTTGCACCCAGGATAAACCAAGTGCTTTGCTTTCTTCTTCTTCCTATATCCCATAATAAGATACGATTAGAAAAAAACAAATGAAAAAAATTGTTAAGCTTCAATAATTTAAAATCATATACTTGTCATTGCTTAAAGCTTTCAGAAATAAATTTAATAGAAATTTCATTTTAACATTTCATTAATATTACAACTTTAGCATTATCAAAAATGACAATATGTATATCGTGTCCTAGTAAAAAGATTTTTAGTTTACGCATAACTTGAGCAATAACAAATATAAATGAAAATATTCTTTTAATAATTAAAAATTTAATGATACATATATTTTTATACCTTAGGTTCATAAATTTCTCTTTTAATAGAATTATAAAGTTCATCAACATATGGACTAAACATAATATAGTGAGGATCATCCACTGTAGATGAATTATAAACTTTGTTTAAACTTTCTCTTACACATTTTTTTACACGATCTCGAAACACTTCGAAATTATTCTCTAATCTGCAACACAAATATAATGTCAAAATATTTTTTATTTATAATTAAATACTTTCTTTCAGATACATACAAATTATATGCTTCATGGTTCACAGGATTCATCTTAAGATCTACTTTTGACAGAATTTTTGTTATAAATTGTATCAATTGCCAAATTCTATTACTTTTTCTCCATTCAGGAAATCCCCATAATGTGTTTAATTCTCCAGACACAGGATCGATTAAAGGATGAAAAATTGGAGTTTGAAACGTGACTTTCTATAATATTTGTTCGATATATAATTAAATCAATATTATAATTGAAATATTATATGTATTAGGCATAAATTATAGTAGGCAATAAATTCTTACAGGACATTCTCCATTTGGGAAATTTTGTGGTAGTGTTATATCAAATCTAAAAATTCCTCCTTGATATATTCCTTGCCGCACAAATTGTACACCGAACCATACTAACACAAAATAAATTCATATAGTTTAATAAATATATATTATAAATACATTTACAAGAAAATGTGGCAAAAAATAAGTCATGCACATATTTACATGTAAACCATTATACAAGACCAAGTCAGGACAAGCAAGACCTAAGAATCAATTCATATTTGACTTAAATAATTTGAATGCAATCTTTCTCATACATAAGATGCATTAAAAAAAAAAAAGAATTAATTAATTAATTAATTCTATTTGTCTATTTATATTACTTACACAAAGAATTTCGAGCAGATGGTATAACATAAATTCCCTTCAGATCTTGTGAACATAACATGTTACTATTTAAAAAAAAAGAAATTTTATTCATTTCAGATATTTATATAGCAATAAAAGATATATAAAATAGATTTCTATAAAATTTTACATATACTTATAAAATTTACTTACTATTCGGATAAAATATTATATTCTTGCAAATAAATCATATATTCTTTATTAGTTTGTGATACAGTCGGTCTATCGATCATTTTCACAGACATACTTAATTGAGAATCTCCGTTTGTGTTTACAGGTAATAACTTTCTGAACGAACCTTGTCTTTTCAAATTATCGTCTTTACTAGTATCGTTCTAATATCATTGAAAATCAATTATTATTTTTATGTTTTTACCTATTTTTAACTACTTTCGAATATGAAGAAATATTTGGAAAATATTTAATTAATCTCTTTTCGTTTCTTACCTTTGTTCCCAACATATTGATGTTATTAAGGAAAAGGCAGTCAATAGATAATGTTTAAAATATTAAATAATACTGAAAATATGTTTCATTATTTTAAAAAATAACTGATTTATTATTATTTTTTGTATATTTTCATTTTACTACCATTTTTCCTACAGTACTCCATCTTTTATATATGAACAAACATAGAGAAGAAATGATATAGATCTTCCGCTTAATATATTTCTTATATAATATGTTCTATTTGTCGATTATATCAGTGTAATACTATATAATTTCTTTTATAACATCAAAACTTACCTTAACGAATCTAAAAATCAAAATTACAAACTTTAGATTTTTTGATTTTAAAGTTAAATGTGTTATCTTTTGAAAAATTAAATTAAAGATTGATGAAATCAACTATCAATCATTATTGTTTGTTTTTAGTTAACACAATTTGTGTGATAAATTTCTATTAACCCACGCATGTATACACAGACACACACAAATAAATCTTTCATAAAGACCGTAACAGTCGATAATAAGGTATTCGAAAAAAAGGAGAAAAAATATTTGTAACGAATATCACACATAGCGCCAATAGGTTCTTCACAATCTCTAAAAAAATCCGGCTTTCCGTCTTCATAACGTATATAAACTCTGATTAATATTGAAGTCTGACAACTGTCAAATGACAAATCTGCTTCAAATATTACGTTTCAAAGATTGAAATGGCAGCAGAAATAAAACCTGCACCAGGGGTTAATCATGATAAATTTAGTACAAGTCGAAAACCTATACTTTTATCGAAATTAGAAGGATGCAATGATGATGTCAATGCGGCTATCATTATACCGCGGGAAGATGGTGTAATTAGTGTTTGCGATGACAGGTAAATGAATGTTATATTTTTGTTTTAATGAATTGAATTTTGATACAGATTCGTGCAATAATTATTTAATGATGTTTGCTTTTCCGCAGTTTATATTATATTATATTTTTAACAAAACATTTTTTTTTACAGAACTGTTAGAGTTTGGTTGAAAAGAGATTCTGGCCATTATTGGCCAAGTGTTTGTCAATATATGGCTGCTGGTGCAACATCAATGCATTATTGTGTACAAACTAGACAGTTATTTGTTGGTTTAGAAAATGGAACTATAAATGTATGTATTGTATCATTCTTTTCAGAGAATTATTAATATTTTCTATATTTTAGAATGAATATGTTAGGTATTACTTTTAGGAATTCATATTGGAACAAGATTATAATCAAATGACTGCTATGCGTGAATATGCTGCACATCAAGCAAGAGTTACAGGTGTTATATTTGCATCAAATTATGAATGGGTATTAAGCATAGGTCGAGATAAAATGTTTCAATTACATTGTTCAGAAACAGGGCAAAAGTTAGGATCATATCAGACAGATGCATGGTACACTGCATTGCAGTATCCTTTTAATAAAAAATAATTTCTTATTTATATTTCTTATTTATATTTAAAATTTATATTTCATTTAAAAAATTTCCATTTAAAATTAAAAATATCTCCTTAACTTATAATTATTAACTATACTTACTATAGATTTGACACACAATCGAAACATGCTTTTGTCGGTGATTATTCTGGACAAATAGCTATGTTGAAGTTAGATACTAATGGTGTCACACTAATTACCACGTTAAAAACACACACAGGAAGCATTCATACATTAGCATGGGATTCTGAAAAACAACTTTTATTTTCTGGAAGTTTCGATCAAAGTATTATTGTATGGGATATCGGTGGTCGGCAGGGTACAGCATATGAATTACAAGGACATCAGTAAATTCAGATTTCTATAAATTTTTTTCTAGATAAATTTTCATTCTATAGCATTCCATAATTTTACAGCAATAAAGTGACAGCATTATGTTATGCAAGTGCAGAACGTATGTTATTATCTGGAGGAGAAGATGGTGTAATAGTGTGTTGGGATATGGCTGCAAATAGAAAAGAGACAGCAGCATGGATAGAATCTGATACATGCCAAGTAAGCAATTTTACAATTATAAGAAATTATAAATCTATACAATCTTTTATTATGTATAGATAAATATTATAACAAATTTAGGCTTGTGGAAGACCATTCTTTTGGAATATTAAAGCAATGATGGATCAACGACAATTAGGTTTGAGACAACATCATTGTCGTCATTGTGGTCGTGCATTATGCGCTCGATGTACATCTCAACGAATACCAATACCTGCAATGGGTTTTGAATTTGAAGTTAGAGTATGTGATCAATGTCATATTCAACTTAAAGCTGCAAAGTAAGTAGAAAAAAATAAAATTAAATGTATCTGAAAATGGAACAAACAAAATCTATCTATATTTTATTCATATTATGTATTTATTTATTATGCAGCCAAACATCTTTAGCATCATTTCATGATGCAAAGCATAATGTTGTTGGAATGGATCTCGATGCTTCTAGACGAAGATTATTAACTATTGGACAAGATCGTCTTATTAAGATTTGGGATATTTCCGCACTTCTTCAATGAACTTCCAAATATGTTTATTTATAAATAACGAAACTAATCAAATCATAAGGTATAAGAGGAAAATACTGTTATATTTCGATGTAAAAGTATAATATCCAGAGCCTATTTTTACGATCGTTATTGAAATCATTTTAAAATCCGTTTATTTAATTGTAAGCACTAAATTTTTTATGTTACAATTTGCTTCTTACATAAAGAAATTCTGAATCTTTAAAATATTTTACAGCATTGAAATAGAATACATAAAAATTAAAAAAAAAAAAGAAAATGTATATCACTTGCAAATACTCTTCCAGTGGAAAAAAACTCAATAACTTATTCAGCAAATGATAGAAAATAATATATATTTTATTTTTTTTCATTTATTGTAATAACATTTATAAATGACCAAAGTATGGATCAATAGATTGAATTTTTAATTAAATTCGTTATAAATATGTTTTAATAAATCATTATACATAAACGGAATAAATATGAAATGATAATTTTACTTTTTCATTAGAAGATTAACATAATAATTATGAATAAATTAAATTTTGATTTTAAATGAATAAAAAATATCAAAATTAAGAAATACATTATTTAAAAATACAAATATGACATTATGAGAAATTTTATATTTTAAAGTACAAAATTAAATTATATTTATCTGATTGATACAGTCAAAAATTTTTAACATTTTTGACTTATCTTTTTCTTCAGAATACTATGTGCATTATAAAATTATATTATTATTATTATATTATAATTATTTAATATAAAGATACAACATTTTTGAGGAATTGCTCTAAACTGCCTATTAATTTAAAAAATAATATAATTTGTCAAAACATTGTCAATAACTTTTAGTTTTGTCAATGTTGCTCCTAGTCGTTCTCTTTGTTGCATTTCTAATTATTTATGTTATAATTTTTTAAAAACTCGAAGGATTGATTTATTTGTAAAATGCAATATTTTTTCAAACATTTAAAACGAGGTACAGCTTATGTAAAAATAATAATAATTAGAAATTATTACTACTATTACTAATGCTAATAATAATAATAATAAAAATGATAATAGTAATAATAACAACAACAACAACAATAATAATAATTTAAGTTGTACACATTATTACAGAAATAATAATATTTCCAAAAATTAAAATTTTAAATACAATTTGATTAAAGTTATGACTACATTACAATTTTTATAGAAAAACATAAAGAATTAGAATGGAAAACAGATTTTGATAAAAATATGTTATTTATATTCTATTTATTTTCTTTGTATAATTATTCAATAATTCTATTTAATAATAACATACATATTTTGTACCTGGATTACAATTTTTATTGTTCAATTATTCACTTAGCAAATATTATTGATTTCTCATCAATACTATAACTGATGATAAAAGCAACTAAGAGAAAAGAAACATTTATTATCGGAGCACGTTAAATCAATTAATGTACGAGTGCAATTTGAACAAATGTATTATGTATGTTAAATTCGTCTTGTGCTTTTTTTAAATATAATTATTTATAAAACAATGTTATATAAAACATTATAATAATATTAATATTTTATTCAAAATTAAATAATATATTTTGGAATTAATTTATATATATATATATTCTACACGTGAATATTTTGCCATGCAATCAGTCTTATTATGCTGAACACAAGCGAAGAGTATTGATCATTTATTAAAAATATATATCTACCAAGAAGCAATACTCTAAATTTAGATATAGAATCTATCATTTCTTCGTTACATCGAATGATAGTAACTTCTTAATTTTAGGAAATAATTTATAATATTCGTTGTGCATTGTAATTATTCATTATCAAAAGACATCGATCAACTGCGTAATTTATGCGGGATCAAAATCAAAATTGTTTAAAATACATACTTTCATTCGTATTTTTACTGTTAAAATATACAATATCGATAACGATACAACAGTACAGTAATTTGTTATAATTTCCACAAAAATCTTTGAAGTATTCGTAAAAGATAAATCGTTAGAATGGAAGTATTGTTCTTGTTGCATAAAAAATATCTTATTTATACATATATATGGCACGTTTTTATAAAATTGTTAATTTGCAACGTGCATAACATCGCTAATGTTGTTATTGTTGCCGAAGTTTTCAGTACTTTATGTATTAATGCATATGTTAAAAATTATAAAAATTATTATGTATGTATGTATGTATAACATTCATGTAAAATTCGTATGAAATGAAAAATATATTTTCAATGTAAACGATTTGTTTGGTTTTCTGTAATATATCCATTAGTAATAAGAACTATAAAGTAGAATTCCTCGATCGGTAAAAAGACCATTGTTCGAACAGTTTGAAGGACAATGAAAAAAACTATAGATGGTATCGAATCGTACGCAACAGGTTGCAGGTAAATATACACGAGTGAATATGTATTGAAGTGTATGACGTCATGATCGAGATATCGATGAAGAAAGAATCAAGGAAGATTCAGGGAAGCAGATATGAAAGAACTGTTAAAAGATATAGAATCAATACTTATTAAATATATGATGATTGGTGGGGTATCGCATAGCTGAAGCCAAACTTGATCATGGTTTAGTCAAAGATAGTTTTTCCACCTCTTTCAGTTGCTTCCACCTGGCACACCCGATTCGAACCGAAACTCCCCGAGTGGACGCGTCAACGTGCCGGTCACGGTCGTGGCCCATTCTGTGAAACAACTACTGTTGCTTTTTGTGTCCTATTTTTCAGTGTAGTCAGTGATCTTTTCTTTTTTCATGTTCGTTGCTTCTTTTAAGCGCTAAGCTTCGATAAGCTTCTCTAGTCACGTCGGACATGAAAAGCGCGCTTCACATCACGTTCAAAGTGTAGTGCAGTGCCTCTTAATGGAGTGTGCCAACATCGTGTAGCCACTTTCGTCGTGTTTTTCGTTACTCGCATAAGGTACGTTTATATTTATTCATTCTCACGGGAGAATCGTTTACTCGAGATGTTCGTTTATTATAAATGAAAAATATTTGATTTAGAACGATAAAATTTTTTATTGTTCATAACGGATGCTTGATTGAAAACAAAATTTTTACGCCGCTACGGAAACGCGTCCCTTTTTCCTTTTAGACCAAACGAAGATATTACGTTATAAATAATTGTATTATTATTTATTATGCTACTGCAATATTAAAAAAATTATTAGTATCTGAATTTTTAAATTTCTATCCAATTGTTATCTCTATATTTATTCTCTAAATTCTATGTAAATACCAAAAAGTTTTTTATTCGTAAATGAATTTTTTACGTGAAAAATAGTGTTAAAAAAATTTAAAGAAAAACCCAATATCAATATTTCGCGTAATTGTAGTTAGTACGTGTAAATATATAGCGAGTTTTAAATGTAATAAATAAGATAATAAGTAATGACGAGATAAGGCTAAGATTTAGATAAAAATAATATTTTCTTCGTTTTGAATCTTGAAATATTTATTAAAAAACTCGTACTTTGCTCATTTAATTTATTTTTTCGGTATATCAAGTTTCCTCTACTATTATTAGTTTTTAATTTTGAATGTAATTTTTGCGGGAATCACAAGTTCGATCGCGCGAAAAAAAAAATGTGAAAAAGATGTTATTTCAATTTATCGCGTAAAAGTTTAAAAATAGAAATAAAAATTTAGCAGAATATGAAAAAAGTTATAATAGAGCGAAGATGCACACGTGGAAAGCGATCATGACGTAAGATATAGACTCGAATAAGCGCAAGCGTGGCGAGTAAACGAGAGGTGTGATTTCAATGCTGTTGTTAGGAAGTACAAATCAAAATTGCACAAGCAATTAAAGAGTAGAATCCGACCATTGGATTATTGATACATTGGAACTGTAAATTTTAACTTTCGTTAATTTTTAATAAATATATTTTTAATAAAATCGCAACAATGTGAAGTATCCCATGCACAAACGCATGTCGTCCGATCGTCCATTAAAGTCTCCCATAAACGGTGTATAGCTACGTTCTCCATTCTCTCGATACGTACATATTTTCAAAGTCAACGACTGCGGCTTTTTTGCGCGTTCATCTTTCAAGTTCAAGGGAAAGCTGTGGAATGGTTTCTTATAACTCGTTCTCTATTTAATAGATTACAATACATTTTGGGCTTTGAATAGAATTTTTTTTCGAAATTCATCCTTCATATTTTCTAAGATGGATCAGAAATTAATTCGGAACAAGAATAACGAATACCGAACGGTTCGTCGACCCAAAAGTTGTTCATGCAAGTATAATCCAAGAAAACTTATCTCTATATCTAACTTGACTAACAAAATCAATGCTATGCAATGACGCGTAAATTGAAATTCCGTTGTGTCAAATTTATGAATTCATAAATTTATGAATTCATTAAATATTTCCCTGATTAATCCCTGATTAAATCGATTGATTCAATTTTCTTTCGTAAATTGTATCGTTGTAAACAAGAGATCAGAATCGATATAGTAATCGAGATCGATCTTATGGCGAGAATCATCCTCGATGGATGTTCTCGAAAGGTGTGTTGTACGGCTGAATGGTAGCAACAGAAACTGCCTAACCCACTTTTGCAAACAGGTTTATGCTTGTGCTGCTTCCACTGTAACGGTGATCAGCCGGACATAATCATCGCACGCAGAACAATTTTTCTTCAAATAAATTCGCGTAAGAATGTTCGACACAGACTTGTATGTATGTAACAATAGAGCAAATCAAACGCACTCATTCAATTTCTGTGAAAAAACGTTTATGCGTTCGTTACCAAAAGTATTGTTCAAAAATATTTTATACAATGACGTTCAACTGATCCGAAACATTTCCCTTTTTGTTCTGTTATATGAGTGCACGAAAAAAGATAAGAACGAGTGCACAAGCAATGAGAGAACAAGAAGAAAAAGAAAGTTTTGTTTTCTTTCAGGCGGAGTGCCGACAACCACGACTTGAGAGATGGTCATCGTCACGCGGGTAAGTATTATTGTAACAGGTTGTCATATTGCGCTGGTTACTCTTTGCTCTGGTTAATAAATTGGTCGATAAATTGTAAAATATACGTACATCGATTAAGATCGAGGAATAAGAAAAATGATCCAATGCTCGCACACATTACATTGTATACCGCTTTCTTCGTCGCATTCTTCAAAGACGGTCACTAGGAATCTGTGACAAGTGAAAATGACGCAGATCAACTATCTCCAGATTCTTTCCTCGTATGAAAAGTCATACTCGGGGGACACGCGTCGAATTTCTTTTCATTCAATTAATATTCAAATCTTTTTCTTATTATATTCATTTTACTTATCTTCATTGTCCATAGATTAGTGAATAATGATGATGGAATAAAAACGATATTCTATATTCTCTTCGATAATCGGCCATTCTCCTCTTGAATAGTTTTTAATCAAATACGAATAGATATATTTTACAAAGGTAATTACAAAAAATTCTTTCAAGAATATTGATCGGAATTGAAACAAAAGATGTTTCAGATCTATGATCGATCGAAACAAAAATATAAATACGACAATCGATTAGCTGAAGCATCGTATCGCGAAATATTAATGCAACATAAAAGGAATGGTCGCTTAATTAGGCATAGTTAACGGTCCTTGGTCACATCGCATATGCCCTGAACAGAGGCTTTTAGCATTTCGCGCGAACGAACCAGCCGTCATATAACGGGACGCGAGTCATTTTACCGGACACGCGTTTGTATCCTCGATATCGTATTCTATTCCTTCCTTGTGGCGCGTGCGCACGCGTCTATAATGCACACTCGTCTATCTTATTTTCTTGCGTTGGTTCCAACTTGTCTTTCGAGATCGGGGAATAAACAGGGAAAGAATCTGTTTCGCGATATCAGAGATACATGAGCACGAATCATGATTTTTCATAGACACGAAAGAGAGGCGAAAGTAAAACCGACTGACAAAAGAAGAGCCAAATTGAACGGAGATTTGTTTCGAGGTAACGAGCGGACGAGCTCTTCCGATGTTGTTCCGGTGAGGTGAACAATCGGAACGTATACGAATATCAGGTACAGTTTGTGCGCTCGTATAGAGCGTAAGTATCATATCCGTAAAAAGTGTAGGCTAGTTTAGAGGTTCTCAAATAGTCTTTCAACTGGAACGCATGCAGTTTCCTAGTGATAATACTGATCCGATTTTCTCGTCTATACCTAAGATCGATGAATCGCCGTCACGTAATATTCATTGTTAATTTAATCTGTGTGACGGTATACATAGATATATAGATATATATAGATGCATATAATGGAAGATACAACTACGGACCATAGTTGAAAATAATTTCTCATGGAAATTTGGCACACGGCTACTTGATTGGTCATTTCCATGTAAACCGAAAACTGTTTCGGTCGACACAGTCGATAAATTATTTGCCTAGCACAAATTAACGTCGTTTCTAATTCACTTGAAAACTTGTCGTTCGTCGAAAGATGATCGATCGCAGCGCATCGCATCGCATCACGTCTCGTTCGTATAAAGACCGTGTCGTCGGAAGCCGGAATAATACTCGTTTCTTTGGGTAATTACATTATCGTTTGTGCGGGCAACAATGACGGTGATTCAAAACAAAGGGAGAAGTTAGACAGGCCCGATCGGGTCTCTTCATTTTTAGAAAATTGTTGAAAAGTTGTCACGATACGAATCCAGTTTTAAATTTAAATTAATTATCCGTTATTATCGTTCGATTGTATAGCGTGTAATTTTTTTTGATTATCCGAAACTCGCTATCTATTCTATCGCACGGAAAGATAATAGAAAGAAAAGAAAGAGAAAGAAGAAAGTGACTCTTCTTCATATTCGAATGTTAAGATTTAACCAATTCTATTTGTTATTATTTGAAAGTGTACGCGTAAGCGTCGTTTTTTCCAGAATAGACACATTAAAAAAATAAAAGGGAAATTACCGATGAAAAAATTACGTTGCAGGGAGATTACATATGGATCGAACCAATCTCAGGGAGAGAATTTGACGTTGCTATCGGAGCACGAGTTATTTCCGCGGAAGGCAGACGCATTCAAGTGAAAGACGACGATAACAAGGTATTGTTTAATTTATCACAATTCTCGACTCGTATCGAAAAATTGTTTATTATGTATAAAATTCGATTTATCTTGTCTATCGGAGATTCCTATAATAATCGGGGCCATATTATCGATGTAAATACCGATCGATGTAAAAAGATATAAAATGACATTGATATGTTCAGGAACAATGGCTGACTCCAGAGAGGCGAATAAAAGCGATGCATGCCACTTCTGTGCAAGGTGTAGAAGATATGATCAGTTTAGGAGACCTCCATGAAGCGGGTATTTTAAGGAATTTGTTGATCCGTTATAACGAGAATCTCATATACGTAAGCAATTGTCTCGAATCCCCGCTTACTTTACAATATATTTATATACAAAACGAGCTTGTAACACATAAAATTTCTTTCCTTTTTTAGACGTACACCGGTTCGATTCTAGTCGCTGTGAATCCATATCAAATATTGCCTATTTATACTGCGGAACAAATCAAATTGTACAAGGATCGTAAAATCGGAGAGCTACCGCCGCATATATTCGCAATTGGAGATAATAGTTATGCGCACATGAATCGATATGGTCAAGATCAGTGCATAGTGATTAGGTATCGAGCATCGTTTTATCTTATTTTTCCACTTGATTAAATATTTCGAGCGGCTGCCTCCTTCTTCTCTATACTATTTTTCTATTTAGAAATGGTTTGTCAAATCCACGAATGTTTGTGTCTTAGCGGCGAAAGCGGAGCCGGCAAAACGGAAAGTACGAAACTAATTTTGCAATATTTGGCAGCGATTAGCGGCAAGCATTCTTGGATTGAACAACAAATTTTGGAAGCGAACCCCATCTTGGAAGGTAAATCTCTATATACGTACACAGGATCATCGCATTAGGAAGATGAAAATTTTCAATTTTATTTTGGATTCTGCAGCATTTGGCAACGCTAAGACTGTGCGAAACGATAATTCGTCGCGCTTTGGAAAATACATTGACATTCACTTTAATGAACAAGGCGTGATAGAAGGGGCGAAAATAGAGCAATATTTATTGGAAAAGTCACGAATAGTTTCACAAAGTCTGGACGAAAGGAACTATCACGTATTTTATTGCATGCTGGCCGGTCTTTCGAAAGAAGAGAAGCAAAAGCTGGAATTGGAAGATGCTTCTTCGTACAAGTATTTAACAGGGGTAATGCTTCACTGAAATGGAACGAAATGGAACGAAAAGACGCCTAATATCCCTATTCAAAATCATTTCTTTCCTCTCAGGGTGGCAGTATCACGTGCGAAGGCCGAGACGACGCCGCAGAATTTGCTGACATTAGATCAGCAATGAAGGTTTTACTGTTTTCCGACATGGAAATTTGGGAGATACTTAAGCTTCTTGCTGCCCTGTTGCACATGGGAAATGTCAAGTACAGAGCTATCGTCGTAGGTAGGATTATTTCATTTGAAGTACTTGTAAAAAAATATTAGACATTAAATTCGACGAATAAATTACAGCCATGGAATCTTTCATCTTAGAAATAAAAAACGAGGCTATTTACAAATAATAAGTAATCCTCGAGTACTTTAATTATTCGAAATAACTGTTTCAGATAATTTAGACGCTACTGAAATTCCGGAACAGACAAATGTGCAAAGAGTGGCGCATTTATTGGGCGTACCTGTCCAGTCTTTGATAGACGCACTTACACGTAAAACAATATTCGCCCACGGTGAGACTGTTGTAAGTAAGGAATTATCTGAGGTTATAAGATGAGTGGAAAATATAATTATCGATGGAGTAAAATCAGAGATTTTCCATAATTAACCAGAAATGTATGCGCAGGTGTCCACGTTGTCCAGGGAACAATCTGTGGATATCAGAGACGCGTTCGTGAAGGGAATATACGGGCGTTTATTCGTGCACATCGTAAAAAAAATAAACGAAGCGATTTACAGGCCCAAGAATACGTCTAGGAGCGCCATAGGTGTGCTGGATATATTCGGTTTCGAAAATTTCAGTCACAATAGTTTCGAACAATTTTGCATCAACTACGCGAATGAAAATCTACAACAATTTTTCGTCCAACATATTTTCAAGCTTGAGCAAGAGGAATACAACCACGAGGGTATAAATTGGCAGCACATCGAGTTCGTCGACAATCAAGATGCCCTCGATCTGATAGCCATCAAACAATTGAACATTATGGCCTTGATCGACGAGGAGTCAAAGTTTCCCAAAGGCACGGATCAAACCATGCTGGCCAAGATACATAAGACTCACGGAAGCCACCGGAATTATTTAAAGCCAAAATCGGACATCAATACCTCCTTCGGCCTGAATCACTTCGCCGGCGTCGTGTTCTACGACACGAGAAGTTTCCTCGAGAAGAACAGGGACACGTTCAGCGGCGATTTGCTGCAATTGATTCACATATCGTCGAACAAATTTCTGCAGGCCTGCTTCGCCGAGGACATAGGTATGGGGTCAGAGACCAGGAAGAGAACGCCCACCTTGTCCACCCAGTTCAAAAAATCTTTGGATTCGTTAATGAAAACGTTGTGCAGTTGTCAGCCTTTCTTCATCAGGTGCATCAAGCCGAACGAGTACAAGAAACCGATGATGTTCGACAGGGGGCTTTGTTGCCGTCAGTTGAGATATTCCGGAATGATGGAAACGATACGAATTCGCAGGGCTGGTTACCCGATCAGGCATTCCTTCCCCGAGTTCGTCGAGAGATACAGGTTCCTGATACCTGGTATACCGCCGGCGCACAAAGTGGATTGTCGGGCGGTTACGTCAAAAATTTGTCACATAGTTTTGGGAAAATCGGATTACCAACTCGGGCACACGAAAGTGTTTCTCAAGGATGCCCACGACTTGTTCCTGGAGCAGGAACGCGACCGCGTTCTGACGCGTAAGATCCTGATACTGCAGCGCAACATACGTGGCTGGGTGTACAGGAGAAGGTTCCTCCGCATGAGAGCGGCGGCGACGGTGGTGCAAAAATATTGGAGGGGTTACGCGCAACGGCAACGTTACAAACGCATGCGAATCGGTTACATGCGGCTTCAAGCGCTGATCAGGTCGCGAGTGTTGTCCCATAGGTTCAGGCACCTCAGAGGGCACATAGTCGCTCTTCAGGCGCGAGCCAGAGGTTACCTGGTGCGGAAAATGTATCAAAAGAAATTGTGGGCGATCGTGAAGATACAAGCCCACGTTCGAAGGCTGATCGCGCAGAGGCGGTACAAAAAGATCAAGTACGAGTATCGGTTGCACGTCGAGGCGCTGAGACTTCGAAAGAAAGAGGAACGGGAGTTGAAGGACCAGGGTAATAAACGGGCGAAAGAAATTGCCGAGCAAAACTACAGGGAACGAATGCAAGAGTTGGAGAGGAAAGAGATCGAGATGGAATTGGAGGATCGGCGTAGAATGGAAATCAAGAAAAATCTGATAAACGACGCAGCTAAGAAGCAGGACGAGCCGGTGGATGACAGCAAACTGGTCGAGGCTATGTTCGATTTCTTGCCGGATTCGAGCAGCGAGGCCCCCACTCCTGCCAGGGAAACTTCCGTGTTCAATGATCTACCAGCTCCGAAAGCGGATCAACAGGAAATCATCAGCCCTGTTCAAACGGCCTCCGAGGACGAGGAGGATTTATCCGAGTTCAAATTCCAAAAATTTGCGGCAACCTATTTCCAGGGGAACATCACGCATCAATACTCGAGAAAGCCGTTGAAGCATCCATTGTTGCCGTTGCACACGCAGGGGGATCAGTTGGCTGCGCAAGCGTTATGGATCACGATACTTCGTTTCACCGGAGATTTGCCCGAGCCTAGGTTTCACACGATGGATAGAGATACGACCTCGGTTATGTCGAAAGTTACGGCCACGCTTGGCCGCAATTTCATCCGAAGCAAAGAATTCCAAGAGGCACAAATGATGGGCGTAGACCCGGAAACGTTTCTCAGGCAAAAACCGCGATCGATACGACACAAGTTGGTCTCGTTGACGTTGAAACGAAAGAATAAACTAGGCGAGGACGTGAGACGAAAGTTGCAAGAAGACGAGTACACGGCGGATAGTTATCAGTCCTGGTTGGAGGCAAGACCCACCTCGAATCTCGAAAAGTTGCATTTTATTATTGGCCACGGAATATTACGCGCCGAGTTGAGAGACGAGATATATTGTCAAATATGTAAACAACTGACGAACAATCCTTCCAAATCTTCGCACGCTCGCGGTTGGATTTTGCTCTCGCTTTGCGTTGGGTGTTTCGCACCGTCCGAGAAATTTGTCAATTATTTGCGAGCATTCATCAGGGAGGGGCCACCCGGATACGCGCCATATTGCGAGGATCGACTCAAGAGAACGTTCAACAACGGTACACGGAATCAACCGCCGAGCTGGTTGGAACTTCAAGCGACGAAATCGAAGAAACCTATCATGTTACCGATCACGTTTATGGATGGTAATACTAAAACATTACTCGCCGATTCTGCAACCACCGCCAGAGAATTGTGCAATCAATTGTCCGATAAAATATCGTTACGCGACCAATTCGGATTTTCACTTTACATCGCGTTATTCGACAAAGTATCGTCCCTCGGTAGTGGTGGGGATCACGTGATGGATGCCATCTCTCAATGCGAACAATACGCCAAGGAACAAGGTGCTCAAGAGCGGAATGCTCCGTGGAGATTGTTCTTCAGAAAAGAGATATTCGCGCCTTGGCACGAGCCAACGGAAGATCAAGTGGCTACTAATTTGATTTATCAACAGGTGGTCAGAGGGGTCAAATTTGGGGAGTATCGTTGCGACAAGGAAGAAGATTTAGCGATGATCGCCGCCCAACAATATTACATCGAATATCACACGGACATGAACGTCGATAGGTTATATACACTTTTGCCGAATTATATTCCGGACTATTGTTTGACGGGTATCGACAAAGCGATCGATAGATGGGGACATCTCGTTCTGCAAGCATATAAAAAGGTGACTGAAATAAATCTATCTTTGCTCCGTGCTTTCATTTTATTCGACAATTATTCGAAATTGTTCTTCTTCTCGTAGAGTTATTATTTAAAGGAGAAGGTACCTGCTCTACGCGTTAAAGAAGATATCGTTGGTTATGCCAAATTTAAGTGGCCATTGCTTTTTTCTCGTTTTTACGAAGCATACAGAAATTCTGGCCCGAATCTGCCAAAAAATGATGTTATTATAGCCGTCAATTGGACCGGAGTGTACGTCGTGGATGATCAAGAACAAGTACTTCTCGAATTGTCGTTTCCCGAGATTACCACCGTGTCTAGTCAAAAGTGCGTTCGAGTACAGATGATTTTCTTTTTTTTTTTTTATCCATTTTTATCCGATCTATTTTCCACGGATCTTCATTTCTTCTATCTTATCATCCCCCGATTTCACCAATTAATTTTCAGAACTAATAAAATGTTCACGCAAACGTTTAATTTATCAACGGTGCGAGGAGAAGAATTTACTTTTCAAAGCCCTAATGCCGAAGATATTCGTGATTTGGTGGTATACTTTTTGGAAGGTCTGAAAAAACGTAGTAAATACGTTATCGCTTTGCAAGATTACAAAGCACCGGGTGAAGGTTCCTCGTTTTTGACTTTTCAAAAGGGAGATCTCATCATTTTGGAGGAAGAAAGTACAGGCGAAACCGTTCTCAACTCGGGATGGTGCGTCGGCACGTGCGAAAGAACCGGCGAAAAGGGCGATTTTCCAGCCGAGACAGTTTATGTTTTACCCTCGTTAACGAAACCACCGAACGACATTTTGGTAATCCGAACGCATTTTTTACAAAAACGATATTATTTTTACCTCTCCGCCTATTGTTTTCTTTTTCTTCGCATGATCTTCTAAATTATAATCGATTTTTTTTTTCAGTCCTTGTTTAGCATCGAAGGGACAGAAAATGGGCGAAAATTGTATCCGCAGCAAGTAAATGGAGTAGAATCTCGTGACAAACCTCACACTCTGTTAGAATATGCTATTGATCATTTCCGGTAAATGAAATTTGTACATACATCGTAACATATAAATATTTTATATATTTACGCTATCGTGACAAATAAAAAAATGTTTATCTCGTTTCAGAACGCCTCCAAAAAGAACAATGTCGAAAGCATTGACGTTGACAACAGCGCGACGTGGTCATACCGATGAGTTATGGCATCATTCCAGAGATCCGATCAAACAACCTCTTTTAAAGAAGTTGATATCCAAAGAAGAATTAGCCGAAGAAGCGTGTTTTGCTTTCAACGCGATTTTAAAATACATGGGTGATCTACCAACAAAAAGACCTCGTATCGGTAACGAGTATACCGATCTTATTTTCGATGGACCATTAAAGAACGAAATTCTTCGGGACGAAATTTATTGTCAAATCATGAAACAATTAACAGATAATCGGAACAGATTGAGCGAAGAACGCGGATGGGAATTAATGTGGCTAGCCACTGGCCTCTTTACTTGTAGTCAAAGTCTTTTGAAAGTAATATATCACACACATCAAATGATATTCGCAATATTTGCTACAAATAAAAATCTGTTTCTATTCGTTCGCAGGAATTAACTCTATTCTTGCGTACGAGACGACATCCTATATCTCAGGATTCTTTGCAAAGGCTACAAAAAACTTTACGTAATGGTCAGCGAAAATATCCTCCACATCAAGTAGAAGTAGAAGCTATACAACACAAAACGACACAAATATTCCACAAAGTTTATTTTCCCGACGATACGGACGAAGTACGTATAATATGCCCTCTAAATATCTAAATTTTATTTTTTTTTTTTATTTTTTTATGAACAAAATTATACAAAATTCACAACTAATCGTTCCCTAAATTATTTTTATACAGGCATTTGAAGTAGATTCGTCAACGAGAGCTAAAGATTTTTGTCAAAACATTGCGCAAAGATTAAATTTACGGTCTGCAGAGGGATTCAGTCTTTTTGTGAAGATCGCTGACAAAGTCATCTCGGTTCCGGAAGGAGATTTCTTTTTCGATTTTGTACGGCATTTGACAGATTGGATAAGAAAAGCTAGACCGTCTCGTGATGGTAGACAATTTATAAATCTTTTTTTTTGAAAACAAAAAAGATGGCAAAAGAATAATATTTATAAAATTCGTGTATTTTGCTTAGGCGTATCACCCCAATTTACGTATCAAGTCTTTTTTATGAAAAAGCTATGGACCAATACTGTTCCTGGCAAAGATAGAAACGCAGACCTCATCTTCCACTTCCATCAAGAACTTCCTAAATTATTAAGAGGTGAAAATCATTTCTTTTTCTCAAACCGTTATTCGTTTCGATCATATTATATAATTATATATATATTTATCTACTCTTTATAGGATATCATAAATGTACAAAAGAAGAAGCATCGAGATTAGCGGCATTGGTGTACAGAGTTCGTTTTGGTGAGAGTAAACAGGAACTTCAAGCGATTCCGTAAGTGAATATCATATATATAATTATATATAAGCAAAATTTTTATATTTGAAGATAAGGCAAATAGAATTCTTTGCAGGCAAATGTTAAGAGAACTTATACCCGGCGATTTAGTGAAGATACAAAGTTCCAATGATTGGAAAAGATCAATAATAGCAGCATATAATCAAGATGCTGGTGAGATATTATTTCAATTAAATTTAAATTATTTTTTAAATCGAAACTATGATTCTCTCTCTCTCTCTCTCTCTCTCTCTATACATATATATATATATATATGTGATAAATAAATTCGTTATTTATAGGTATGAGCCCAGAAGATGCTAAAATAACATTTTTGAAAATTGTTTATCGATGGCCAACTTTTGGTTCGGCATTTTTTGAAGTTAAACAAAGTACAGAACCAAATTATCCGGAATTATTGTTAATCGCTATCAACAAACATGGTGTAAGTCTTATACATCCACAAACGAAAGTAAGTAATCATCTATTTCTATAATCACGAATTATAATTAATAAAATATTTCACTATAAACATTTTGCGTTTTTAGGATATATTAGTAACGCATCCTTTTACCAGAATTTCAAATTGGTCGTCAGGTAATACTTATTTTCATATGACGATAGGAAATTTAGTTCGAGGTTCCAAATTATTGTGCGAAACTTCACTTGGATATAAAATGGATGATCTTTTAACTTCGTATATTTCGTTAATGCTTACAAATATGAATAAGCAACGTACAATACGGATAAAATAAATGTGATTTTATTGAACTACTTTAAACCGTGATTGATGATTAAATGTGCGCAAGATGAGAATGTGAATGAGGAATGTTAAGAAAATATTATAAAATAGTCAGTACTAAGAAATACCAGACAATTCACTAATTAAAATTTTTCGATTCATGCTATTTATCAAATTAATTTTATATTGATTATAGAAAGTATATTTAAATATTAATCTTTTTCAACGTAACAATAGATAATTCTGTACTTATAGATATACTCGAATAATTTTTCACAGAAACAATGTTGCCAAGCACAATAGAAAATCGCATAGCAATAATAATAATATATCCTTAAACGTTTCTATAGTAAGAAACGTTTTATATACATACATGTTCTTGTTATAAATTTTTTATTATATATACATATAAGTATATACAATACATTCACGTTACTGTTTTTACTGTTTTTACGTTATTGCATCCATTGTCGTTCAAGTTTCGTTAATATGATTATAACGTTTGAGAATATAAAGGGGATTATAATGCACGTGTACACAAATAATTAGTTAAAAAAATTTGTATATGATTTATTTACAAATAAGATTTTTCATATAATTTTGTAAAATATTATTTTAACATATAGGAAAAAGAAATATACAATGAAAGAAGTTCACGTTCAAACGTATTCTATCATTTTGAATTGGAGACATATATATATATATATTATATATATATATATAAATTGGGATGTATATATAATTAATATTATGTGTAATCTAAAATAATTCCATATTTGCAAAAAATTATTCAAAAATGAAGAATTTACGTTCGAACGTGTACTTAAAATAATTTTCTAATGAAACGTAATGATTACTCAATAATTATCCGTCCACTGATACATGTAAGGATGTAATTATTAACTTAAAAAATTTATTACTGTGAATAAAGATAATCATGTTCTTCAGGTACTTGGTGCAAATTTTAATCGTGGGTAAATTCCCATAGTATACATATACCGACATTCCTCTTTTACAATGGATCTCTTCAGGAAGACAATTCCCAAAGCGATCTTATCTCACTTCCTGCTGCAAATAATTATATTCGATGGTATCTGGAAAAGAACTCATACCAAGTTGAAAAATCAAGAAATGAATTGTTTCTGATAGATAATTTCTAGTTTCCATTTTAATAAAATTCCATTACTTTGATCGAAATGTATTACCGTATTTTGTATATAACAAAATATCTCACTTTCTTCCAACAAATATTTCCAACAAATTCAGTTAAAAATGTTATTATTTCTTTGATCCAACTCGATACATTAATAGTTATGGTTGTCTTCTCTACTACTGAATCTTGGGATTTGGAAATAATGTATAGGTAATAGAGTAAAGATTTTATTATATAAATCTTTTCAATTTATTGCAAAACATAGAGAGACATAAAAACGTATATATACTACTTAAACTTTTCTTTTGTTTCATCCATTTAAAATGCACCAATACATATTTTCAAGTGAACAAGCATATTGTCGTCTCTGCAGATGATACCAAAAATTTTTATCACAATTGAAAAATTAAGGTATTGATAATCAGTGAGATTAATAAAAAGCGTGCATAATATTTGTTTACATTAATAAGCAATCAAAAGTTTCATTGATGAAATAATACAATTATTATAATAAATAATCGGTACGAAAAAATTAATTGAATAGCGCACAAAGTCAACCGATATTATATAGCATATTATAAAATTTTATATATTTAAATTATAAAATTGATTTATTTTTCTTATATTAAAATTAGAATGATTTCTTCACCTATGTGAATAAAATATTTTACAAAAGTAATAGTAATCATTTGTCGGTTGACTTATAAAAAATAAATTAATAATTAATAATTTAATTTTAATCCGCGGTAGCAAATTATCTATTTTTTTTTTCAATAAAAACGAATGTTTTTTTAAAAAATCGATTATTTTTAAATTTGATATATGTAAAAATATTAGCAAGATCACGCTAAAAAATTATATATACGAATATAATATACATTATATGTCACATATCGTTTTTATTCACGATATTTCTGATGTCAACGGTCAATTTTAAGCCAAACAAGATCTCTTCAATAAAAAGACCGATCTTCCAAACGTAAAAAAATTAGCAATAATCGACGAGAAATGTATAGTCATTTTCAGCGATCGATATGTAATTGCAGTCTGGCAATTGCCGTTAGATTTTGATGACTGGATTGATATTACGAAAGGATGTAAATTCGTCATTTCATCATTTCATAAATCACGAACAAATTTTTTTTTTAAATTTGCGCGCTCTCCCTCCCCCTCCCATTTCTTTCATAACTTTTTTACCGACTAATTAGCTAAATATTCACATTCGTAGAAAGCTCTTAATCTTAAAATCGCTATAAATTTTAATCCCTGTGTAATTCTGTATTAACACTTAAAGCTAGGAACCTACATATTTATAAACATAGGGAAACGATTCTCGGCTCAGCACTGTACATATGTAATACCCACAAAAGGCAACATAATATAACGCAATGGATCGCAACGCAATGCAACGAAGCGGTTGCTATGTGCTGCTTTTCGTATCATTCAAACTCGTCGTGTTATTGACTCGATGCAACAGGTCTTTCGTTGTATAAGTGGTCGTCGAGTTAGCATTATTGCTGATTGACTCGGTATCGATAGAAACAATAGGAATATCGTTCGAAAAATGAACAGAAACAGTGTTCGTTTCACTAACTCGTAAACTTTGGTGATGCGCACTGTAATTGTCAAGAAAACATCAGAGACCCGATTGAGGAGGTTGATGAGTGTTCCAAGGTACATCCGCGATTGCAGGTGGCATGCTCGCTTGATTGTGCATGGCACGCGGTGCTCTCATAATTTCATCCGCGGGCGGACAGTGAGGTCGAGGACCAGGTTCTGGAGTATAGGTGAACGTCAGACCAGTTGCATAGATGATACCATCGTTGCGAACTAACGAGACAGGTACCTGAGTTGGTTGTCGTACCCAAAGCCATTCGCCCCTAAACTGTGATATGTCTGGTACTACGCAAAGCATGCTTTCTTGACATCTGTACATAGTTTCTGCTTCCACATCCCCAAACCACACCTGAAGATTAGGCGTAAAATTATCTCCAGTCAATTCAAGCATTGCAACGTCCCCGCCACCGTTCAAGTGCAAGCTGTGGACCAATGGTACTGGCGTCACTGGTGATCTAACAGGACCCATACCCTCAAAAAATTGATATTCTGCCTTGTCGGTGCTAATTATCGTCCAACAGGCACCATCGTTTATCATCTCTTTGTTTGCTTCTTTTGGACAAGGAGTAGCCTGAAATTGGATAATACGTTCCTGAGACAAACAGAGATACATGTGATCCGTGTCTTTCATATAGAAGGCGCATTTATGCAGCTGCGAAACGGGATCATCAGCCTCTAGACTAGCCATTTGTTTGTCCACTTTTCGAATTACCAGACGTGGAAGCGCCATTCCCGTTACAGAACATACCAATTTCACTGTACTACCGTAATGTACGTAACCATCTCGTACTTGAAACTCTTCCGACTCACTCTCGTTATCGTCCAATAGGTGTATAGTAAATGCACCCCACTGCGTAGAACTCGCATGAAAATTTCCGTTCTCTACGTGAAGATAACGCGTACTAACCGTTTGAGATCGTAACCGATTGAATAGTGCAACCTTTGTTCCGCTCGCTATACACAGATCAGCGTTTTTTAAAGATTGTTTTTTCTTCGACGGTTTCGAGATCACTTTGATTCTTTTACTATGAAACACACCGATATCATGTCCGCTACCATAAAACATTTTCACCGAAAGCATAAAATGCTTTCTCTTATCCGAGTCCGAAATATAAAGTGTCTTTGCCGCGCAATACTGTTTACCATTGTTCAAATCGAGCTGTTGCATGTCTTGGTCGGAATTACCGATTCCGATGAACGCGCACAGTTGGGCGGACTGCTCGCTCTCTCCTTCTCGAAGCATCTGTTCCTGACGCATTCTCCATCCATCTCCAAACAAATAGATACACGGTGGAGGACAGAAGAATCGTTTTTCGTTACCATACGACTTTTGCGCAACCTTCGCATGAAGGATTACAATAACCATGTCGCTTCTATCGCGCAAATACCGTTCCATTGCTTCGCGTGTCAACCTTTGATCTTGGTGATCCGGTCTATAAACACCGGATCCGAATCGAGGGTAAACTGACATAACCGAAGTCGGCGAAGGAGGAGACTGCATTCCATGTGCCATCGTGGGCAAACCAAACTGGTGTGGCATATTTAACCTTCACTTCGATTCTCTCGACTATACAATAGAGTTGTTAGGTTGCTTGCAGATTATCCTTGTCATCTATGCATGTCATAATTATCTCTGCCCCTTTACCTGAAATACATTACATTATAACCAATTACAATCAATATTATTTTTCATCATTTATCATCTATCATTCTATCATTCTATCATTATTTATCTTTTTAAATTTTATATTGCTTAAATATTAAAAGAGTAAAAATATTATCAAGTCAAATTCAAATGAAATATATAAATATAAATATATTATATATATATATATATATATATATATATATATATTATTATAATTTATTAGTCTAAATATTAGAATAGTATATAAAAAGATATAATAATATTATGATATAAAATAAATATTGATTTTTTACTATGTATATTTGGATAAGCATAAAATCATTCAGTTTTGTTCATTTAAGAGCTTAGTGTGGGAAAGATTTTTGTTTTTTTACAATGCAAGATATAATTAACGTAAGGTATCTTTCTTTAAACGAGCTACTAAGAATTGTTAGTCTTAGTACAGGAAAGAGGAAATGTACATATATACTGTGGGAACCAAGCTGAGCTCATTTTTCCTGCATGAATTAAATCACCCTTGTTCGTTGTGTCTATACAATTATATCTATGTATTTGTAAATATAAAGATGTTCGCTGATTAATTTTATCTATTAAAATAATTTTTTCAAATATATTTTAATTTTCGAATATCATAACTATTATTAAATTAAATTATACATTTTCATAAATTTTATAAAACAAGAAAATCACAATAACATTATAAAAAATGAAAAACTATTCCTAATAAAATAAAAATTACAATGCTAATTGTTTGATATAAGTTACGTATACTTAATTAAATGCATAGTGAATAAAATTACAAATACATCTTTTCATGTGAAACTGCAGACAAACTATTTTTGTATTGTAAGTATTATAAAAACTTATATTACTTTACAAATGACAAGATGATTTAAACTTCATATATGTACATATAAAGTATTATATAAAGTATTATATGCACATATATAATTTTAGACTATAGAAAAAAATAAAGAATGATATTCTTGTACAGATTTTCTTATTAAAGAACATTATGAAAATGAAAAATTTAAATTTTTTTTATATTTGATTTAATGACAGAAATTCAATATTATGATTATCCATCATAAATTTTTTTAATTTCATAAATAAATTAGTAATATTTATAAATAAAAAATCCATATATATATTTTAATTAATATTTAAAAAACTGTTTATTTACTTTTTTGATGCAAAGGTTACACCGAACAAAAAACAGGTTACGTTTTTAATATTTACCTTATTTTTCAACTCGATTCGAAACATAAATCCCAATGCATTTTTTTAAATTATTATTAGTTATTCACAAGTATCACATTATTCCTCGATTCTTCACCATTCGCAAATCCTTTTGCGTCCTCGTCACCTATTCTCCCTAATCCATTCAAAAAACACCTGTTCACTTTCCGAATTTTCCGAACAGTCTTACCAACTCACAGAAGTGGTTTAACCGCGCGCGCCACTTTAAATCCAAAATACTATTTCAAAATTCCGCTTGAAATTAATTATAATTACAGTTGGATACACATTGTTTTGTTACCTTATTCTGGTCTATCTTTTTCTATTCTCGTTATTTTCAATTAAACAACGAACGATAAATTCATTTTGACAAATCTTCAAAGAAACGTTAATAGAACTTACTCCTACAATATTCGCCGAGTAACTAAGTTCGAAACGATAACGTAGAGTTATTACTACCCGCGTAAGTGGCTCGAACAGGTATGTATTAATAAGGGGTATCTATAAAACCCTTGATATTAATGCAATTATTATTCACTTAAATATTTAAATCGCATGTTTCTTTGTTTTTTTTTTTTTTTAGTAATAAATATAAAATTTAAATTTTCAATGTGAAGAAATAAAAAGAAATACTGAATAACAAAAGAAAAAGAAAATTAAATATTATTCCATTTTAATCAAATATTTTATCAAATTATATTTTACATTTTACATAAAATAAAAATATGAATATATTATTTTTAACTTATTTAAAAAATATTTATAAAATTTTAATCAAAAAAATTTCAAGAAATTGGAATAGTTACGTTACTGAACTGTTGATTCTATTGTTTTACTGTTGTACAATGGCCTGGTCGACCCAAGCGCCTCCAGTTTCCCTTCTTGTTCCCCACCTGACGTGAGCTACACCCCTCTACTCCGTACGTGCCGTGGAATTGCTGCCGCAAAAGGATGTTGGGGTTACCCTGGGGGGCGTGGGAAAAACCTGCTGTGGGAAAGAGTGGGTGGCCTCTACCTCACTTCACTTCTCTCATGATGACGATACGATATACATATACATTATGTTTACGAGTGTGTATATGCGCATAGCTAGACAAGCTATACACAACTATATATTTCACATATCGCGTTAGATAGTTGTATTCGAGTCACACGAATGGCCATCAGCCTGATACTGCGTAATATAGGACGAGTATGCGTGGATAGACAAATTAACGTTATAAGCTTACCTTTTATTGCATCGAAAGCCTAGATTTTCAATTAAATATAATTTTATATTGGCAAGCATTATTGTTAAAAACATATATCATATATCTTTATAGGTTTTGTCTATTTAAATCATTTATAATCTATTTTCGATATATTTTATATACATATATAGAAATTTTTAGAAAATTTTATATAAGTTTAAATAATTTTTTTAATTCGTTATTAGAAATTAGTCAATTGTAATAATTATTTTTATGTTAAATATAATGTTATTTATTTTATATATAAAAAGTTTCATTTAATATTATTTAATCAAATAATAAATTTGATAAAATTATGTTTTTTATTTGTAAATATAAATATAACAGTTTGTAAAAGTACAATTTCAAATAAGATAATTTAATTATCAGGAAATATTATTACTTTATGATAATTGAAATATATATATGATTAAAATATTTTTTTTCTTACAATTTTTAAAATATATTACAAATTTTGAACATACTACATCATATACAAATATAAATGTAGTACATAGGAATAATGATAGTACATATGAATAATATATATGAATATATTATTTTGATCAGCTGACTTAAGCTGGCTAGCTAACTGTTCTACTGCGACATCTGTAAGCATGATTATAAGGATTCGAATCGTTGAAAAATTAAAACTATATAAAAAATAAGTAACGTAATGATTCTTTTATATATTTAATTTAATGATTCTTACATATAAAGTTAATATATATTTTATCCATAAGTAAGTATTTTCACAATATTTTGTATTATTTTGTGTTTTATATATAATATATAATTATAATTTAGGTTATAAATAAAATGAAATATACTCTATATTATAAATAATTATTATTTTAATTTCTAATTTCAAATATTCTAATTTATAAACGAATTCTGTACTTAGAATATAAAAGATAATCTTTGTATTTTCATAATCTTCAATATAATAGTTTTATTAAATAAATATCGTGCATATTATGTATATATTAATCGAAGAATATTTAATTTATGTTATCAATATAATATAATTTTATAATTTATTATAGGTTTTATTATAGGTTGTCTTAAATAATGGGTGTTCATGGTTTATGGCGTTTGGTTAATGCAACAGGAAAAGAAGTACCTTTGGAAACATTGGAAGGAAAAATCTTAGCTATTGGTAAAAAAATTTTAATATTAATAATTTATTATATTAATACAGTATACTTTATATATTATAATAATATAATATAATATAATATACTTACAATAATAATATAATATACTTACAATTAATGTCTATTTATAATATAATTAACATTTTATGATTCTTATATAGATATATCAATATGGATGCACCAAGTAATACAAGGATATCAAGATCGTTTTGGTAACCCAAAACCCAATGCTCATCTTATTGGTTTATTTCATAGAATCTGCAAACTTTTGTATTATAAAATTAAACCAGTCTTTGTTTTTGATGGAGGTGTACCAATGCTTAAAAAAGATACAATTGTAAATATACTTTTAATTAAATCTTGATTTTTTAAAAATATAAATTAAAATAATATTTATTAAAAATATCATATAATTAAAAATATCAATTATAGATATTCATAAAATATAATTAGTTAATTTCATTTAACTTTCTAATTATCTAAGTTATTGTATATTTCAATATTACATACATTGTATATGCATGCATTAATGAAACTGTACTTTTATCTTGATTATAATATTGTCTGTATATAATTAGTTTACTGTGGGAACCAGGTAGTGAGAAAAGAGGTTCTTATTCCTTTGTGTTCACAGGCTTTACGCAGGAAACAGAAATCTATGGCCAAGAATAAAGCCCAACAGATGAGGACAGAATTAATAAATAATTTAATAAAACATTCTACAGTAAAAACAGCACTTAACACTGAGAATATTACAAATGAATCTTCTGAAGTAATTATAAATTTACAAAATAAACAAACTGTGGATGATATATTTAAATTACCAAATATGCCAAGCACAAGTAAAGCAGAATCAAGTTCTAACGATATTTATGATTCTTTTTCTGATTCTTCTGATGAATTGAGTCCGCGTAAACAAACAAAATGGATTGGGAATATTCATAATGTAGATGTAACTAGCGCTGAATTTAAAGATTTACCAGCTGACGTGCGTTATGAAATTCTAACTGATTTGAAAGAAACAAGAAAGCAAAGTTCATGGGGACGTTTGCATGAGATGCCTGAAGTATGTATTTTTATTCAAGAATGTAAATATTTTGAATTTACTTCAATATTTATATGATATATTTTTATTTAGGAATCAAATGAATTTTCTGGTTTCCAAATGAAACGTTTGTTAAAAAGAAGACTAGTACAACAAAGTTTGGAAAATGCAGAAAAGGAAATGGGAGGAAAAACACTTACATTAGAAGAATTAGATAAATTATTAAAAGAACAAGGGATACCTACAGATATTCAAAATTATACCCATCGCATCGCTGCAGACAATACAACTAGATTAATTTATATTAGTGGTATTTTATAAATTTTTATTATTGAAATCGAAACTAATTCCTTTTTATTCGTTTCTTTATCCTTATAAATTTTATATTCTAGATAAAAATGCATACTTTAAAAACAAAAACAATGTTAATTCAAATAACGAAAATGTACAGAATAATGAACATGAAATAGATAAAGTTATTGCTGGGCCTAGTAAATCTACATCGATTCGTGATGATATAAATGAATATGAACTTAATGATGATTGGGACAGCGATATTGAAATAACAGCTAAAAATAAATTCACAAGTGAAAAGAATAACGATACAGAATCGGAAACAGAATCAAGAGAATCACGAACATTATCGAAAAAATATTTGAAATCAAATATCTCGAATCCTGCATTGACATATATGTTAGAATATAGCAGATTGACAGAAAAGCAAATTCATGCTCTTCTTGAAAATAATGGAGAAATGTGTAAAAACGTTGAAAATGCTTCAAGAATATCAGAACAAACTGATTCACATAAAATAGATAATTGTGACGATAAAAGTAATTTTTTAAATGCGCAAAATTTAAATCCAGAGTCTGAAAACGAAAATTGTACAAATGTAGAATTAATTGACGAATCAAAAATATTATCAGAAACAAATACTGAAACAAACATAAATTTATCTCCTATTAAAATTGCGAACATTTCAAACGAAGCACAATTTGAATCAAAAACTGAAACAATAATTAGTTCAACAGATTCAGATTCAGATGATTTTGTAGAAATTAAAGATATACCAGCATCAAAAGAGAATACTATTGTTAATAATTATGTTTCACAACAAAGTATTCAAATAACATTTAAATCCGATGAAAAAGTAGAAGATGATATGTTTGCAGATATATTTGAAACATCAAATAACAAATTAAACTTGGATAAAGAAACATCTAAAAATAAAATTACTTTTGAAAAAGAAGTTGTAGAATCGACAGAGAATCAAATTAAGGATAATCAATTATTTAATGCAAAGAAATTTGATAATATCAATAAGCAATCAGATATCAACATTGATCCGAATATTTTAAACACAAATGTACAATTAAAAGAAAATCAAATAGAAAACAAAACTAACATTGAAAAAATGACAAATGTTTCAAAGAATAATGTAGAAAATACAAATATTAAAGATAATACAAATATTAATGCATTATCAAATCCTATAGAAAAAATAAGTCCTATACCTATGAATGAAAATAAATTACTATCTTTACAAGTAAGTAAGAATATGCATAGATTAGATGATCACATATACGCAAATATTTTATTATTAAAATATTTCTTTTTTAATTTCAGGCCCAACTAGAGGATAAACAAACAGAATTAATTGCAAATATTGGTAAATTAGAAAGACAAGGTATCGATATTTCTGATCAAATACGAATCGAAGCTCAGGTATTATGTTATAATAAAATTTTAATAAATAAATAAATTAATGAATTTAATAAATTATTAATAAATTCATTTATTTTTTATTTTTTTCAACATAATATCTATAGGAACTATTACGATTATTTGGAGTACCATATTTAGTAGCACCCATGGAAGCAGAAGCGCAATGCGCATATTTAGAACAAATTCATCTTACCGATGGTACAATTACAGATGATTCGGATATTTGGCTGTTTGGAGGAGAATGTGTTTATAAAAATTTTTTTAACAACAATAAAAAAGTTCTTGAATTTCGTGCTTGTGACATACAACGTTATTTTAGTAAGTCTATTATTATCTTTTTAATTAAAATTAAAAAAATATATACTTGTATTTAAATTAGTGTTTATTTGTTTTAGAATTAACGCGAAATGAAATGATACGTCTTGCCCTCTTAGTTGGGAGCGATTATACTACAGGTTTGACTGGTATTGGCCCTGTTACTGCTTTAGAAATATTAGCAGCATTTCCTTCAGAAGGTGACAATTTATTACAAGGCTTAGTAAATTTTTGTTCTTGGATCGAAAATGGTAAAGCTTCTGCTCCTGGAAAAACGAGTTTACGAACCAAATTACAAAATTTAAAAATTCAAAAAGGTATACATGTAACTTCTCTTATTATTACATCTTATAAAATACATTATTGTTTTTATCTACAGGTTTTCCAAGTCAAGCTGTTGTTCAAGCATATCTTTCACCAATGGTGGACGAATCAAAAGAAACTTTCACTTGGGGTAAACCTAATCTTGTATTTTTAGGCGATTACGCAAAACAAAAATTTGGTTGGGACAACGATAAATATAACAAAACTATATTACCGGTAATGAAAAAATTAACAGAGAAGCAAATCCAAAATAGAATAGAAGAATATTTTAAAATGCAAACTATTCCAAAATCAATTGAAGTAAATTTAAGCCAACGAATACAGAAAGCTGTGCAAAAATTAAATACCGATGATATACAAGATTTTAAACACATTGTTGAAAAAATGGAATCATTGACGAAACAAAAATCTTCGAACAAAAATCAAAAGAAAAGGAAGGAATTGAAAAATGAACAAACTTTGACTGATAGCGCTAAACCTAAAATTTTTTCTGTTTCTACTTTTAACGAAAAAAATGTCGATGAATATATTCCGCAAAGAGAACATGATAAAGCAAATGCTTTAAAAAATAAATTACATGCGATTGAGGTACTTCGAAAATCTAAACAAGGATTATACAAAACGAAAAAAATAAAGCGTTATATACGAAAAATAAAGAGAGAAGCTGAACTTTCAGAAAGTGATAGTAGTAGTTCATAATTTTATTTAAATATATTATATTATTTTATTTTAATGTAATTTTAATGTAAATTTAATTATTATATCGAACGATACGATCTTAAAATTATTTTTATTTATTAAAAATTAAATGAAATTTTGTATATTTTTTTAAGATAAATTATTATTATACACATAGCATTTATTTTACATTTAAATTTACACCTTTAGCAAATAGTTTTACATATAACAATATTAATATTACTTGATACTTATATTTCTCGAATATTTTAAAAAAAATTAATTTAAAATTTATTTTATTTCGATATATGTATGTGTATATAACACACTAATACTTCTTATTTTAGTAACTTTTTAAGATTCTATTGTCATATTTCTTTGATTAAAGAATTATTATTTATTATAGAATATAGATATACACTAGGATGCGGCATTTATAAGACTCGCAACGATCATTTGAGACAGTTACAGTAGTTTCATAGCGAGATCGTACGATTATATGCATTGCATTATTAGAAAGGTAAATTAATTTTTTATCACAACAATGTCGTATCACTTGCATATATCGCAACATTATTTCTTATCTATGCACTGAGTCATTTTATTTGCTATTTTGTTCATGGATAAAAAAAACTTAAATAATTGTTTAAAAACCAGCAGTTTTTCCTTCTCTTCGAAAATCCGAACTAGCAAATATTTGTCCATTTTGTTTAGATATAGCCGTAATTGCACTACCAATCCCCGTATAAGCTGTAATATTATGTCCAATATTCGATAAATAATTTAATATATCTGTAGAAAATCCTTGTTCATATTGAACAATCATTGGTAATAGCTATAATTTGAAAAAATTTATAATTAATTAGAAATATATAATGCATCAGACGAATCGAAATTTGATCTTACTTGATGATGAATTCTAGGTACATCAACAGCTTGTTTTATATCATATCCTGACCAAAGATTTAATATCATTGCTGTTGCAATTGAGGTGGTGATTTTAGTTCCACCTGCAGCACCAATTACTAAGCGGACATGTTCATCTTCATCTACCTTTATAAAAAAAGAAAAAATGAAAAAAAAATCAAATATTGATTTTAATATATATATATATACCTATATAATATTATCTCTTCATTTGCAAAGTGTATGCTTACAACAATTGTCGGGCTCATAGAACTCAAAGGTCTTTTTCCAGGTTTAATAAAATTTGCTGGCGAAGGTGGTACACCGAATGCATTAGTTATATTTGGGGAGCTAAAATCATCCATTTCATCGTTAAATATTATGCCAGTCGATTCTGAACGTATCATTGCCCCAAAACTGTCAAATTAATAATTGAAATTAAGAAGATGTATCTTTTTTTTTTTTTTTTTTTTTTGCTTATATAAATATACGCGTTTTCAAAATTGATATTTATTTTTTGAAAATCGAGATCGAAATTATTATAATGCAACTTGACTAACACTTGATTTATCGTTGATGTAACAGATACAGCAGATCCATCGGGAGCCAAAACGGAGACGTGAGACGTTCCTGAATCGTCTGGTGGAACAGTAATAGCACCATAATAAGTCGGATCGTTACTTGTCTCGTTTATTTTAATTTTTTTTCGAATCATATTTGCATAATCGACAGACGTCAAGTTATTAAATACTTGGGCTGGAAAAAAAATTATCAATTATGATAATTTATCATTAATCAAAGAAGAAATATTTTTTTAATAAAATTTTGTTAATAAAAGAAAATTAAGATAAGATTTAAGAATAAACCTAGTAAATGTATTAACTGCGATAAGTATCATCATATCATCATTAACTCTATTCTTGTTTGTTTCCATGACAAATGAACTGATTCTAAATTTGCTCTTATCGCATACTCTTATCTAAAGTAATTTAAATTGATGTTCAAATGATTTATTACGTAACTAATAAAAATTGTTTTTTACTTGTATGTATACTTATCACATGTAACAGTGAGTATGCAATGATAACATAAATTGCCGACTCACTAATGTTAGTGAAATCAGGATCAGCTAATTTCGTTCTTTTAGCATAAGCCCATTTAAATGTCTCGATAATATTCTGCCATGTAATTCTGTTGTCCTTATTTGGAATTGTACCGTTGAGAACATTCATAATAAAAGTTAACAGCGCTCCTGAACCAGGTGGCGGTGCTGTATAGATGGTTAAATTCCCGATCGTTGATTTAATCGGTTTCTTCCATTTCACTCTGTAACACGTACATTCCTATATATATATACACATATTTCGTAACTTTAATCGCCTTTAGAAGATTTATGAAAAAATTCATGCGTACTTATAATTTACGAAATCCTCCCTCTTTATGATACCTTTGAAAGCACTGATCTCTTTGACTAAATTATCAGTCATATTACCATTGTAAAATATATCGGGCCCATTATTCGCGATCAATTTTAACGTTTCTGCCAAACGTGGTCTTTTTATTCTATCGCCTACCTAAAACAAACGAAATTCTATATCGTTCTCGATCGTAAGGTCGTGAAATATAGGAAAGAGAGAGAGAGAGAGAGAGAGAAACATAAACATCCACCTTCCACAACGAATTGGTAGTAGGATTTATAAGGATTTCGGCCAACGATTTTTCCGCCCTTATTGAAGATTCTTTACTGCTCAAATATGACTCCAAATATTTAGTCACGATAGATCCAGTGCCGCATAGAGAAATAATTGGCTGGAATAGGTCGAACCATTTCAATTTCCCATATTTCTTATGGGCCTCCCAATACCCGAGAAGTTCGCCCGGTACTGCAACGGCCAAGCCGCCTTGGTAGGGCGATATTAATATTGGCGTTAAACATATGCGTGCGTGATAATGATAAAAAAAAAGATGTTAACATTTTTACCAAACATGGCTAATTGAGGATCTCCGTGAAACATGTTCTCGTTTGCCTCGGATGGAGCGACCTCCCTTGCATCCAAGTAATCGGCAGTTTTCGTAGATGCATCCCAAATGGTCATTAAAAATCCACCGCCCAATCCCATACTTTGATCCAATTCAAATGAAACGTGTGGGGCAACGATTGGATAAATATTAGAAAATTAATACATACGGGATGCGCATGCGTAAGATGGATAAACGAAACTTTTTAATTTTACCTATGTAGAGATGCAACACCCTCGCATAAGAGCGCGGCAATAGCCGCATCGACTGCCGATCCACCTTTATTTAACATGCCGACACCTATCTCGGCGCATTCTTGACCGTGTGTGGACACTGCAGCCTTTTCAAAAGCAAACCAACGTCGTCGATACGCAAAAAAAAAAAAATGAAAAAAAGAAAAAAAAAAGAAAAATCACTTGGAACAGGTATACACGATACGATGAATGCGGTTATTATAAATTATTATTTTTCTCCAAAAAAAAAAAAAAAATAAATCTCATTTAATCAATCATTTTGATCGATAGTTTACCTTTTTGTATCTTCCAAAGTACGAGTTTCCATTAGAGATCGTTTCTGTATTATTAACGAATAATACGATTATTATCGTAAGGACCATAATTAGAATTGTAGCGATGCTCACCCCAAATATTAGAAGCTTCTTTTTCTTTAATCTTCATGGAAAAAAATTGCGTTAGAAACTGTCCGGTTCCAAAACAATTTGTAAGGAAAATATTTTGTTGATAACATCTTTTTTTATTGTGATTATATTTGTACAGTTTACGTTTACCTCTGAACCTCGATAAAAACTGATCGCCTTTGTTTTTTTTTTCTTTTTTCTTTTTTTTTTTCTTTTCTTTAATTTAAATGAACGAAACGAACAATTGCTCTGATCGTATTTACTTCGTATTTACTATATTTACTTGTATCTATGTCGTATTCCATGTCGATCGCTTCGATTGTAACGTGAAATTAATACAATATATATTATAATAGAATATAATAGAATATATATATATATATTGTATATATATATATATATATATATTGCCTATTTAAGTAATTAAAAAATATTCGATAAAGAAAATCAATTATTTGAAATAATGAAAATGACCGTGACGTTTTCTATTTTAAAAAATTATGTAAGTAAAAAAAATATTTTTTTTTCTATCTTGAAGCAATGATTGATATTTATCATAGATATATGATATAGCAATTAATTGTAAAATATAAGACGTATATATTACGATAACTTCCTCGATGAGTTTAATTTAAGGATATGATGAAATCGAAGAGTATTATTATTAAATATTAACGTCAATCGGTAAATTCCATAAAGCTTCGAAATTTTCAAAATGAAAATATTCTGCTCGATTTTTTTTCTTCCTTTTTTCTTTCGAAGAAATCTTTGTAATTGAGATTTGTTTCAAATTGTTTAATTTAGTTATATAAAATATATGATAAACTTTATTATATAATGATTTTATGCTACATAAATGTTTGTATATTTTTTTTTTATAAATATTATTACACAATTATCCGTTTAAGAAAAATAACATTTTTTTCGTTAAAAACGATCCAAAGATTATGCGAATAACTTTCATCGAAAAGTTGTATATCGTTTTCACAACAATCGAGTTGTTGAAAAATATAAATGAAAAAAGTATTATTGTTTTTATTGTCGTAGAAAATATGAAAAGTGAAAGTATCTTTACGAACCCGATCATGTTGCTTGAACAAATGGGAACAGAGAGCTCTCAACCTTGACTAAACCTTTCAGCAAGTCGATCGGCGCGTTTTATAGCTACAATACAGATTCTATTTATTTATCCCCACTCTTATCACACGTACGCAATATCAAATGCTTCTAATTCCTCCATTTATTTTGAAAGCAATATCCTACTTAGTATTTTTATTAAAATCGGTTATCAATATCGATTTATATATAAATACATAAATCGGTATAGAATATAACAAATAGAATAAACGGTGAGGCAGACGTATTGTTTATTCGTTTTTATTGTTCTCATATAAGAAATAAAAAAATAGAAACAATTTTTTTCGTATAATAGAAATATTTGTTTAATTTTTTGTTATATAATATATATATATATGGATGTTTAAATAATTCTATATTTTTATTCTATATTATACTTCTCATTCGTATCCTTTGATTTTCACACATAATTATTGTTTGTCAATTTTATAAATTATTAAGAATTCAAATAAATTACAAAGATTCGAGATGTAGAAATCATTTTTCAAAAATTGTTTATATTTTTTGGCTGAAAAAATAGAAGAAAAATAAGATTATTGAATTCTATTTTACACATTTATTTCTATTTTAAATAATCTGTTTTTTAAATTATCTTTAAATAATTCTATCTTTTTTTGATTTTATATATTTTTTTATTGATTTTTATACGCGCAAAATTATACACTCGTTTAACTTAGTCAATTCTATAAGTTATTAAGAATTCAAATAAATCATTAAGATTCAAAGTACAGAAATTGAAAAAGCGTTTATATTTTTTATTTTAAAAAATTAAAAATATGATTAAATGTAATTCTATTTTAAATATTTTTATATTTACAATTTTTGTGAAAAAAAAGTAAAATTATATCTTTATTTTATTTTTTGAAAAAATAAACAGTATAAAACGTTACGTTACGATAATTATGAAAATATTAACATGTATTACCCTCTATCGGTAAGTCTTAGAACCAAGCTTCCGAATGAGTAGCGATCATTTTGAAAAACGGCGAAGTCATTTCGTGAGCAGTGCAAGGAAGGTATACTTTCAAAAAATTTGACAGAATGACAGCAAGGTACGATAGAGCTATTACGGTATTTTCACCAGATGGACATTTGCTACAAGTAGAATATGCACAAGAAGCTGTCAGAAAAGGTTCTTCTGCGGTATGATTATATATTTTATCTAACCTCTTTTGTGTTTGCGATAAATTGTTCAACATTTTCTATATTTTTGCATTAACATTACATTATTCATATATCATGATATGATATAACATGAAACTTTATTAATATGAAACAAAATAACATTAAATGCATTTAATAATCGATATTACAAATCAAATGCAAAATGATTTTTATATTTTATAACATTTTTTTTTGAAATAATAATATTAATGATTTAATTATACAGGTTGGCGTTCGTGGGAATGATGTAGTCGTTTTAGGCGTTGAAAAAAAATCTATTGCAAAACTTCAAGAGGAACGAACAGTTCGTAAGATATGTCTTTTAGATGAACATGTTGTAATGGCATTTGCAGGTTTGTTTATAAATATTATTAAAATATATTATATAAATAATTAGTATAATTAATAAATTATTATATGTATTTTATTTTTTTTTTCAAGGTTTAACAGCAGATGCAAGAGTATTAATTAATCGTGCGCAAGTAGAGTGTCAGAGTCATAGATTAACTGTGGAAGATCCGGTTACATTGGAATATATAACTAGATACATTGCAGGTAAATATATATATTCTATTATTTTTTCCTATTAAATATATATATATATATATATATATACTCATAAAATATTATTCACTTTTAGGTTTAAAACAAAAATATACACAAAGTAATGGTAGAAGACCTTTTGGAATATCGTGTCTTTTAGCTGGGTTCGATTATGATGGTGTTCCACATTTATATCAAACAGAACCTTCAGGCATTTATTATGAGTGGAAGGTATATTATGTTCAGATATTGTTTGTTAATTAAAAAAAGAAGAAAAAGAAAAAATTTATTTTCTCTTTCTAAGGCAAATGCAACAGGTCGAAATGCTAAAACAGTTCATGAATTTTTACAAAAATATTATACACCAGAAGAAGTAGCAACTGAAAAGGGAACAATAAAATTAGCTATCAGAGCTTTATTAGAAGTAGTACAATCAGGAAGAAAAAATTTAGAAATCGCAGTAATGAGACGTGGTCAACCTTTACAGGTATAAATTCGAAAATTTATTTATTTATAATATTCTTCGAACGATTCATTTTGAAACATTTTTTATATCATAGATGTTAGACTTAGATACTATTGGAGAATATGTCACTGAAATTGAAAGGGAAAAAGAAGCAGAAGCTGAAAAGAAGAAACAAAAAAAGTGATCTTTACATGGAATTAAACTTATTATTCAATTATTGGTATTTTGCATAAAATAAATATAAAACACATGAATACAAAATCTTAAGATTCTTTTTATTTGTACTTTAAATGTTTTTTTAAATATAGATTTAAAATTTATACTGTTATATATATATATATATATATATATATAATAAGAAGATTATCTTTTTTTTTTATGTAATACAATTAAGATCAATAATAAATAATATATAAATTAAATTACAAAATTCTACGCATTATTTGTATTTGTTTTTAAATAATTACATTAATTATATATGTCCATTTTCAACGAATGAATACTAAAAATATTTTATTGTGTGTATTGAGGTGATAAAGATCTTCCGCGATGATTAAATATTTGAAATGAAGGAAGATTTCTCAATGTTTCCCAAGATTTATTTTCTAAATCTACAACTGCTCGAATTTCTTTGAAATCACCAGCAATATACATAACTCCATACATAACCAAAAATAAACTGATAATACCTTGTATTAAAATCTGTAAGAAAGATACATCATGAATTGCATATTTTTTTTATGTTAATTCTAAATATTAATACTTACATCAATTGGTAAAGTAATGAATTCTTGTTCTGTTATTCGTAAATATGAACGATCTATAAATTTCATTACAAAAGTTTAATCAAAATTTAAACAATTTAGCCAAGAAATATTAAAAAATATTCATTATACTTTTAATTGTAAAGATAATACATACGTTGAGCAGCTGAATATGCTGTATGCAATATTGATATCAATCCTATGAATGTCGTAAATTTGTGTAGAGTTGTTGCAGGCATTTTAATATTACAAAACAAATTTAATATTATAAAATAATATAATAAATATTGTAACAATATATATGTGTTAAACGATAATTATGATTTAATGCTCACAATAATAGTTCTTATACTATAAATTATAATAAACAAGGCTTGTTTTCATGTTATGAAGCAAGATATGATTGCTTTATTTATAAGTCTTTTTTTATTTTATACCGCGTTTCTAATTATTGTTTTCTCTTTTTTTTTTTTAATTATACTTAGATACGATTTTTTTAATTTATAAAATATTATAAGTCAAATTATAAGAAATCAATTATCTAGGAATTAATTTATCGTATAATATGAATTTACATTCTAAAAAATGTTTAAAGTTAGAATTAATAGTGTAGAAAAAAGAATGGAAAGTAAAAATATGAGAATTAGCACTATCTCCTAAGTGCATAGATAAAACTTGTAATAGATAAGGAGAGCAAATAATAAGAGAATTAAATAAAATAAGAATTGATTATCATTGCCATCTCTTGAATACTTTTGGAAAAATATCATTCGAAAGATGACACTGACGATCAATTCTTATCCTATTTCTATTCTTCTTGTCTATTATTTACTCTTCCTGTTTATCTCATCTGCTATTAATCTCATTTACGACACTTGATAGAGATGGCGTTGATTCCCTTATTTTTTTATTTCTATTTCTATTTTCTTTCTCTATTTGTTTTTCTTGTCTATATTCATTCTTAGCGCATAATCATAACAGAATAAAAGATAGATGTCAAGATGTCAATTAAACCTATTCATTATTTTTTTCAAAACTACAATATATTTTAATCTTTAATGTAAAAAATATATATATATAATATTTTTGATTTTTTAATATATGTTTACCATGATTTTGCAAAAAATATATATTGACATACATATGACGTGGGATATTTCGACGATAGTGGTAGAATTTAAATTTTGTAATAAAATATATTTTCTATTTTTTACACGTAATTTTGAAATATTGAAATTTAATTTCAATTATTATTGATGTTACAATCTTATTTTGGGCTGAGAATAATACTAAAATAATAAAAAGAATCTATTATCCTTCAGTATAGGACGAAAAAATACATTGAATGTTAGGTCTATTCTGTACCTCGTTTGTGATGGCAAAAGTTGATCGGTCTCTATCTATCTATATATATATGTATATTAAAGATGTTTGTTTATAGTTGATAAATATCTCAGTAACATTAAATATCATGGATTATGAATTTAAATTAAAAACTGACACAGATCGAACTAAGGTCGAAGATCTTTTTGAATTTGAGGGATGTAAAGTTGGAAGAGGAACTTATGGTCATGTCTATAAAGCTCGCAGAAAGGAAGGGTTAGTTTTTCTAACCTAACATAGAAGATTGTTTAATATATTAAATTATATTTCATATCAGTAAGAATAATCTTTCATTTTTCGTAAAATATACAAATTTACAAAGGAATATTTCCTGTTATTAGAAAATTGTAGCTTTTATTTAAATATTGAAATAAAATTAATTTTTGTACATGTTTTGGTTTCTTGTACATATCTATGGTTTCTAGAATACTCTGTAATATATATAATAATTTATTTTAATTATTCTAAATAGTATTATATAAAAAACACGTATACAAGGCGAAAATTCTTTTCATTTTATCCTTTTCACTTTTTGCGATGATAATGCATATTTAACATTTGAATAGTGTACCAGATAGCGAATTAAAATCTCGACCAGACACAAAGGATTTTGGCCTTAAACAAATAGAAGGTACAGGTCTTTCAATGTCTGCATGTCGAGAAATTGCAGTAAGTATTTATTTTATTCTTATTAATATGCATATTATATAAAATTATTGTAAAACCATTAATATGCATGTTATATTTATAATAATATTAATTATTTTATTATAAATATTTTGATATATATGTTTCTACAGTTACTTAGGGAACTGAAACATGTAAATGTGATTACATTAATTAGAGTCTTTTTATCACATATTGATCGCAAAGTATGGTTATTATTTGACTTTGCTGAACATGATTTATGGGTATGTTTATGTTTCTTAGAAATATTTCATAATTGAATTTAAGTGATTCAATTTCATTAAATATTTTTTAATTTGTTAAACTATTAATAATTTTTATTTTAATCTATAGCATATAATAAAGTTTCATAGAGCAGCAAAAGCTAATAAAAAACCTGTTATGGTACCAAAGGGTATGGTAAAGTCTTTGTTGTATCAAATTCTTGATGGTATTCATTATTTACATTCCAATTGGGTTCTTCATAGAGATTTGGTAATTTATTATTATATATATAGATTTATATCATAGATATATATATATATGTGTGTGTGTGTGTGTGTGTGTGTGTATAAAATCTTATTTTCATTAATTTTATATTGAATAATATTAAATTTAGAAACCAGCAAATATCTTAGTAATGGGAGAAGGAAATGAAAGAGGACGTGTTAAAATTGCAGACATGGGTTTTGCTAGATTATTCAATGCTCCCTTAAAGCCTCTTGCAGATTTGGATCCAGTTGTAGTAACATTTTGGTATAGAGCACCGGAATTACTTTTAGGTGCTAGACATTATACAAAAGCTATAGGTATTTTTTTGTATATAATTAAAAATTATAATTATCAATATATATTTTCTTTTCAAATATTTTTTTTATTTTAGATATTTGGGCTATTGGTTGTATATTTGCAGAGCTTTTAACTTCTGAACCTATATTCCATTGTAGGCAAGAAGATATCAAGACTAGTAATCCATATCATCATGATCAATTAGATAGGTAAACAAATTGTTTGATATATTATTACATTAAATATATAAATACCATGAAATATAATATTATAATAAAAAACGACTTTCATTAACATTTAGAATATTTAACGTGATGGGATTCCCATTGGAAAAAGATTGGGAGGATATTAAAAAAATGCCAGAACATCCTACATTACTTAAAGACTTTAAAAGATCAAAGTTAGTATCCTTCTAAAAACAGATATATACATAGTCCAACACATAAGAAATGCATAAATGAAAATTTTTAATTTAATTTTAATTGGAATATAAATTTTCTTACAGTTATGCAAACTGTTCTCTTACTAAATATATGGACAGACATAAAATTAAACCCGATAGTAAAGCATTTAATTTGGTATGATTAAGTAAAATATTTTAATTCTTTTTAAACTTATTTTTCAAATAATAATATTAATTTATTTCAGCTTCAAAAATTGTTAATGATGGATCCCAATAAACGAATAACCTCTGAACATTCTATGCAAGACGCTTACTTTCAAGAAGAACCATTGCCAACGCAAGAGTAAGTGTTCAAGAATTTAAATTATATTTTTGTAATCGTATATATTTTTTACTTTTAAACCGAATCAATCTACTTAAATGATATTGTAGCATATTTGCCGGTTGTCCTATTCCATATCCCAAACGAGAATTCTTAACGGATGATGATACAGAGGAAAAGACTGAAAATAAAGCACGACAAAATCAACAACAAACTGTGAGTATCATTAACTTGGATAATTTATATTTTTCTTTTTACGAATTGTATATAAAATTTTAGCAACAAAATCAGCAACAACAAGGAAATGGTGATCATAATCACGGACAAAATGCAAAACGAGTAAGACTTAATGGCCCTCATGGAGCTCCAGAATTTCATCAACATCAAAGTCATGCAATGACTCATCAACAACCTCCAGGAATGGTTTATTCTACCGCACAACCAACGCAACCATCAAATTTTCATCAACGTTTTTAAATAATATCATATAAGGTGATTAAATTCGCCAGTGAACAATTAAATTATTAGTCTATCAATTTAATTGATTTCTGTATCAATGAACAGATGAGACGATTTCTGTATATTCACAATATGATAATATAATTTTATTTATATATTGTGTATATGTACATGCGTTATAATGTGTACTTTTTACACTTTACATGCATTTCATGTATATGCAATGTCACATTCGCAACATGTTTACTAATATTACAAAAAATATGTCTATTTTTTATGTCTTTAATGAATGACATCGATAAATTTTAAATAATTTGACGAATGTAGATAAAATTAAGAAATCTTTAAAATATTAAGCAACTTTTAAATATCCTTATATTCATCGCCAATAAATCGTACATGAAATTTTTATGATTTAAAGAAAGAGTTTGAAAATGGAAAAAAAGAATGCGAATTGTAAATAGTCTGCTCATCGTCAAAGATGACAAAGAGTGAAGTTAAATCGAACAGAGAGAAAGTACGCATGCGCGGTAAATCATTCCATAGCAAGGTGGCGGCCAGTCGCGCGCTCCTGAAACGCAGTTTCCGCGAATCGGTGCTTGACGAAAAAAGTGTGCGTGAACCGCGTGCTACCGCGATCGAAATGTCGATCAAACTACGGACCATTCATTCACCAAACAACCTGTTGTTTAAATGAAAATAAAAGGTGAGAGGAAAGTTTTATCCAACAATTTATGCGATTCTTTCTTTCGTTCATCGTCTTATTAATTATTCCATTAGACGAACACCTGTCAAACGTATTCGCGTTTTTTTTTTTTCGTTTTCTGAATGAAAGATATCACTCTTCGTAACAATTGTCCATATCATTAAGATTACTTTAAAATATTCCTTTTTTCTTGTATTTTTGAATTCTCTTTAGTTTTAACAAAACGAATAGTGTATGAATTATTTCCAATTTCGATCGAATAATCCAGCAATATTAAAAGATCTCTCTTGCGTAATAAATAATTAAATAAATTTATCTAATTATAATATTTATAAACGATTTAATATTTATTTATTGGTTCATTGAAAATTAAAATTCCGTAATGGTTTTTTTTATGATTATGATTTTATAAGTGAAACATAAATAATAATATTTCACTCTATATTGCATAAGTGGAATCCATTTTCTGAATCGATTTTCTCTTTAATAAAAGATAGAAATTATTCGAAAAAAATAGAAGAAATCAAAATTTTGAATTTTAAAAAATATCGAGAAGCGTGATAGATGTATGAGTAAAAGTAGGCGAGGAGGGAACGATCCTGACCACTATAATCCAACAACCAGTCGGGGGCCATGACCACGTTGCGACAAGGTAACCGCAATTAACTCGTATCGATATATTAACGGAACGATTTGAAATCCTAACTGTTTCCGATTCGTTTGCAACAACAGCTATCGAGAACATGTTAAACGTTAAACGATATACGTGTGTAGGTATACATGGATGTGTATCTACATATTTCTAATGCAAAATAGTCGAGATACAGTGTCAATCGATTCATCATCGACATAAATGTTCATGTGCAGTCCCGATGTTAGGAATCCCAATAACACAAAACAAAAGAAAGAAGAATCGAAGGAAAGATCAGCATTTCGTTTTGCACAAGGACGTTCAGAATATACGAAGGCAAACGTGACGAAACTGGTAATGTTGTGTTGTGGTACAAAGATCAGTGTGAAAGATTTTATTCGAAGTTATAATAACGCGATATAACAGTCAAATAATAGTGGAGCATCTTTGTTTGACAATTAAAAATCACAATTAATTAAAAGGTTTTTATTATTATCGATATTGGAACGCAAAATAAAAATACGTGTATCGATTCCACAAATTGTCGATAATCGATAAATTGCATCGATCGCTTACTGTTTCGCGAGTAATATTTTTAACATTCGTCTCATCCTCGTAGAATAAATAATCAATCATGGATGATTTCGTTGATCGTTTTCCGTAGGTAGTTGTTACGAGGTCGTATGAATCAAAAAGATTCAGGATATCTCTAACGTACAAGAGTCTATACATGGAGATTTCGAGATGGCCTCTGTCGATATACGCCTTCTCTAAAAGAACGAGTGGAATCAAGGTATCCATATGATTCGAAAATATTGCGACAAATCACGTATGTAATTAGAATTATATTTGATGATCGAACAACGATTTATGATCGTTTTAATAGTACGCGTCAATTAGCGGTACAAATTAATTTTTACATTTTTTGCCGAAATATCGACGCATTCGTCGATTACGATCTTTTGTCGTGTTGATTCGAATCGCAAACATGACGTGTCCGTAGTTCGTATGGAATTCTCTTTTCGGCGACGAACAGCGGCGACGAGAAACGACATTGACGATGGTCGAAACTTCTTTTGTCGGTATTGAAAGACGTGGGAAGAGAGGAGAGCAGATCGATGAACATATACATACTTAGCGTATTCGTACACGAAAGAGAACGAGAACAAGAACAAGAACGAAAGACAGAGAAAAGAAGCGAGGTCAACAAGGTACCCGATATGGTATCCTACGAGCGTCGAGAGTGTTATTTTATGTATATCTATGCCTAAATATACACGACACGCGTAAATTCGTACGTGCATTCGTAAGATCGTCTCTAATATATGCAATCAATTATACGTAATTTTATATCGGATTTTATGTTCAAAGTTTTCTCATCGTTTTGTTTTGACCGAATTCCATCGATATTTTTCCAATTTTATGAATTTTCATTCGAATCATTTATTTAGAAATTTAAATCATTAGAATTAAATGAATGGGACATGTGTAACACGCGTATCAATTATAACGCAGTTAACTCGAGGGAATAATATCGATTAGAAACACAGGATACTTTCGATATTTATTTTTCCTCAAAAAACATTTTGAAAAGTAACGTTTCGATCGTGAACGAAACCGAACGAAATCAAAATCGAATGTCCCGTTCGATTCTTCTTTTTTCTTTCTTTTCTCCTTATTTCAATAAATCGAATCGCAACCTTCCTAAGATGGCTAGTGCCACTGTAAATGCAGACACGCAAGTGCGAACTTCGAGGTCGTCGGTAGGTACGATTACAGGAAGCACCAATGACTTAGTACGGCTGCAGCAAGGCGTACCAGCATGAATCACTTTTACCAGCCTCTACCACTCACGATATATTCGGAAACATGTTCGCGAATCGTATTTACTTACAATTAGAAGCATATTCGTTCTCGTTGATTCGTGATTTTTTTATTTTATTCTTTCCTTTCGAACTTGTTTACATCATTTCAAATATATATATTTAGCTATATGCATATGTATGAACTTGTACACGTATAGCTCTTTTTTTACAATCGACTAACTTCTCCTCGATCGTACGTCGAAAGAAAATTTGTTTTTGTTATTATTTACAAAGAGTGATCGATGCCAAACTCCCTAATCACGCGTTATAAGCCCTTAATGATACATACATACATATGTATTCGAGAATCTATTTTTAAACATGACTAGAAAGAGAGAGAGAGAAATATGCGCGTGCATACGGTGACGCAATTCTATGGGTCTTTCCCCTATATTTCCCTCTCTCCAGTTCTTTCTCTTTCGTCCTTTCACTCTTACTCTTTCATGCTTCTTCTCTTTATTGCTTCTCTCTCTCTCTCTCTTCCCCTCCTTCTTTTACTTCTCTACAATTATTCCTTCTTTTTTTTTACATATTCTCTTCCAATGTATTTCTGTATTCATGAATATACGAAGCAAAAGATTATTTTTCGATATCGATTAAACCTCGTCGAATAAATCGATATCTCGATATTATATAATATTTCATTATCATTATTCGATATTCTTTATATATCGATATTCTTTAAAAATTGAATATGCTCCTTAAAAGTGTACAAGATGTATATATTTCTCTCTCCCTCCTCTCTCTCTCTTTCTCTCTCTTCTCTTTCAGCTACCAGCGATCTTACTCGTACAAGCTTAAGTATGTGATACGCATAGAAAATAGTATGACACATTGACTTTCAATCAAGACCTTGTTCTAACTTCATTCGTTTTATTTCACGTTAGGAAAAAGAGAAATGTAAAATCAAAATAGCGAGATATATACGTAAGTACTCACGAACTTACATATGTATATTTTCAAACGATGATCGGCGACTTGTTAAAAATCGTCGATCCGTAAATACGATAATAAATACGAAAGATACTTTGTCCTAAATATCAATGACCGTTACGAAAAAAATATTATTCCTTCTACGTTATACTCCTTATACGTTGATATGTATTTACTATTATGTCAATATATATATATTATTATTATTATTACATAATAAGAAAATATCGAAAGCATCATAATCACATTTTCGTTCGTTTCAGATTCGAGGCAGAGCATTTTCCAAATGCTGTCAATATGGATTCCCACGTTGGTCTCGACTATATCGTGGATAATCCTGATTACTGCGTCAAGCTTGCCTCGGGTAAAATTATTCAACGTTCTCGATAGCTCGAATGTCGGATAACCGGCTCCGATTGCATCCTATTAATCGCGTATCTCGTTAAATTTCAGCCTTGGACACCGCTTGTCCCTCGGTGAAGAAGCAAGTGGTAGAATTGCTTTCGGCGTTGTGTGTTTATAGTCAGGATGGAAGGCAGAGGGCTATCGATACTCTTCACGCATATCAGGTGATCGAACTCGAGTAACAAATTCGAATATAATAAGGATCGTTGATTTCGTTCGTGTTTTTTTTTTCGTTCGCAGAGTAATAAAGTTATTACCGCAAAAAAGAATATTGCAATATTTATCACAGAGGTATAAAGTAGCGTTTAAACGCAAGGTTGTTGTGTATCCGTTCGATACTAGTAGGTGCTTAACGCAGAAAGCGAACCCGCATGCTAAGCTTGCGTAAAAGTCACAGTTCAAGGTCTTCCTTCGACAAACAAAAGAACAATATACCGATATATCATTGGGTTGGAAACCTCCATACGCGACACCACTAGCCTATCTATGTTACGTACATTCCGCGTCCCACCGAGTTACTACGTTATGCCATCGCCATACTTTTTCCTCGTTAAATTATTTCGCTTTCTAATCTAATCTCTTAGCGAGTCGCAATGCCAAAAAACTAATGGACACGCGAACGCGTTTCTTCGCCTACAATGCTTCTTTAACAGACGAAGTAATAATCGAACGATAACACGAATTCCAGAAACGAAAAAATGAACGATATCGTTTACGAATCGTGGTAGAAGAATTGCAAAACGCAACCGGCGAAGATTATCGGACCGCGTTATTGGCATTCATTAATTGTTTGGTCATCTCTACCCCGGTGCTGAAGGATCGCATAAGAATTCGCAACGAGTTCATCGGTTGGTATTCGAGCGTATATACTATAGTATGGAGGATAAGAAAAAGACAAGGATAACGCATTGTTTATTTCGTTCGCAGGTTTGAAGCTCCTTCCGATTTTGAACGAGCTGCGGTGAGTACTCTACGACGACCTGGATTTATGAAATTAACTGATTAACACCTTAACATCGTTGAATAATAAATAATAATGAATGTTACGAAAGGGCGCTTTATTGTACCCACACCTTTTCATTCGCACCCAATGCAACGTTTAATAAATCGTTGTACGCAACTAGCCAGAATTATTTAAACTCGGATTCCATCCGAGGATCGATTGACTAACTAAAAGTAGGCATTCGTTCAGCCTGTGCGATGTAAGGCTATTGCATGCACTAATCCAATCATCGCGTTTATTCATCCGACGCTCGATCGGTATATCTTGCTACATCCATACCGATCGTTCTCTCGTTTCCATACATCGTTCGCGTTACGTACGTTCAGAGAAGATGATCGTTGCTATATTCAGCTATATCTTTCCATCTGTCGCGTAACAAACGGTACACGCACGACGCGACAATATCGATCGACACGAAAGCGAAGCGAAAGTTGTAAAAACGCGACAAAAACCATTGGATTGGAACTACGAGTATTCGCATCGAATCACGATACGCGAATCTCTCTAGCTTTTGTCTTTTCTGTTTAGTGAGTCTCTCTCGGCGAGTCTACAGGAATAGTACGATCTGTCATTCCTTCGCGGGATGACGGACGAGCAAACTATTCTTGATCGAGCAAAACCAGTCGCACAAGTCGCTTTAAATATCGTTCGAAATATACATCTATAGATGGAGATTTATGACGAGAAAAGAATCGATATTCTCGATCGACTCGATCAAACATCTCATTTTTTTTTCTCCGTTCATCTTTTGCATCGCACTTGCCTTGTTTCGCAAATTTTTCCTCGTTGGAAAAATCGTTGAAAAAAGAAAAAAATGGAGGAAAAATATAATCGTGAAAAGAAATCGCGACGAAACGAGAAAACGATAGAAGAATTTTTTTCGAGTTGCTGGTCGGAAGATCGAACGATCGAACGATTATCTCCGAGGAAAGAAAGCGAAAAGGAAGCGAAGTGGGAAATGGCGCGCGAAACGGTGAAGAACAAGGGTAAAAAAGGAAGAACCGAAATACATAGGTGACTCGAAGGGAGAGAGAGAAAAGCCCGAATTAACTCTCCGCCGCGAGTAAACTCGTGTCGCGATGAGACGCAAGCTATAGCTGCAACCAGAGTATTAAACTGGAACGAGTGCGACGCGACGCGCCATTTCTCCATTCGTTTCGATATTTACACGCACGTTCGTTCGAATTGTTCGAGATTTTCTAATTTTTTTTCTTTTCTTTTTTTTTATTCTTTCCTTATGCACGACTCGAAAGAAAATATATCGGTCGAATATATCGGTTAAAAATAGTGAAAAATAATTTATAGGGAACCTGTTCCACGAACAGGTTGAATCTAATTTGAATATAGAATATAAAATGGTGTTTTCCGTGTAAAGTGGTATTTTGAATTTCCATTCCATATAGTGACGTATATCGAGAGTGTGAAATCGGAGAGAGAAAAATCATCGCGTTCGAAACGCAATCGAGGCTCACGCTGGTGACGCGAGAACCGAATAAAGTACGATATGTATACTCTAATTCGTAATTCGTTTATGTTCGACACGCAAATCGTTTCTCATTTTTGTCGTCAAGTTTAACTCGTACGTACAACGTATAACATACATAATACTTGTCTCTACCAGGATAAGAACCGGGAATTACGTTCGAAGCAGAAACGATGCGATAGACGGGTTATACCTTTTGAAAGAAATTGAACGTTTCGAATGATTCTGCTTCGAAAAGGTAATTCAACAACGGAAACAGGAGAATCGATCAGAAAGGAAAATAGGTAGGATAGAGATGGAAATATAGAAATTCCGGAGGAAACATGCGTGTCGAGCGGGACAAAAATAGAATCGAACACCTACCTACCTAAGGGCTTAAAATGTACCCGGATCAGGAAGATGACGATTTTCTTGCAGGAAAAGCCACGCACCGGATCTAAGGGTGCAGCTCGATGTTTTCGACGATCAGCGAGAGGCTGACGAGGAATTATCGAATCACGGACCGCCCGGGATCGATCTTTCTTCCCACGTGGACGTTTTTTACGCGATATTTGGACAAGTAAGAATCGAATATGGTCGAATTTATCAGATTCTAGATTCGTTTTCTTTCTTTCTTTTTTTTTTTTTTTCTACCTTAGATCGCAGACACCCCCCAAGAGATACCATTTCTGAGCATCCTTCAACATCTGTTGCGGCTCGATCCGAAAGACGCCGCCAGCGATTTGGCGTGGGACACGGCGGAAACATTGGTCCACAGAGCGACTCTGTTGGAGAATCGAGAAGACGCTACCAAACTGTTGCGTTCGCCTAGCCTTCAGGTATATGAATCGTGTCAATATCTCTCTTTTTAGTCGATAAACGTTGGATTCGATTTCGATATTCCAGGCGAATCTCTGCTGCCACTGTCGGGGCACCGATCAAACGTGCGGAACGTCGCGAAAAGCGTCGTTATCGGTGAACAACTCGCCGGCGCCGGTGCCACCTCTACCGCCCCCGCCGCCGCCACCCGCCCCCTCCGTCGATCGAAACCAAAGCAACTTGTTTCAACCACCGCCCCCACCTCCCCCGTTTCTTGCCGGGAACGCGACGCGTGCCGATGCATCGATGGAACCACCGCCGATCCCACCACCGTTGCACGTGTTGCCTATCGCCCGAGTGCCCACCCCCGAGCCGCCCAATAATCACGCGAGGCTGTTGCCGCAACAGGAAATACCCACCCCCAAGGCAAAAATGAAAACCATCAATTGGAACAAGATACCTAATCACAAGGTGATCATTTCCATCGTTTTCTTTCTTTCCTTCTTTCTTTTCTTCTTTCTTTCTTTCTTTTTTCTTTCTTTATTTCTTTCCTTCTTTCTTTTCTTCTTTCTTTCCTTTCTTCTTTATTTGTTTCTTTTTTTCTTTTCTTCTTTCCTTTATTTCTTTCTTTCTTTCCTTTCTTCTTTATTTGTTTCTTTTTTTCTTTTCTTCTTTCCTTTATTTCTTTCTTTCTTTCTTTTATTTTTTTGCTTTGTTTTTTTCTTTCTTTCCTTCTTTTCTTTCTTTCTTTCCTTCTTTTTTCCTTCTTTTTTCCTTCTTTCTTTCTTTCTTTCCTTCCTTTTTTATTTGTTATTTTGTTTCTTTCTTTTCTTTCTTTTTTCCTTTATTTCTTTCTTTCTTTCTTTCCTTCTTTCCTTTCTTTCTTTTTTTTCTTTCTTTCCTTCTTTCTTTTTTCCTTCTTTATTTCTTTTCTTATTTCTTTCATTCCTTCTTTTTTCTTTCTTTCTTTCCTTTTTTTTATTTTTTCTTTGCTTCTTTCTTTCTTTCCTTCTTTTCTTCTTTCTTTTCTTTTTTCTTTCTTTCTTTTTTTTATTTTTTCTTCTTTCTTTCTTTCCTTCTTTCTTTCCTTTCTTCTTTATTTGTTTCTTTCTTTCTTTCCTTTCTTCTTTCCTTTATTTCTTTCTTTCTTTCCTTTTTTTTATTTTTTCTTCTTTCTTTCTTTTCTTCTTTCTTCCTTTCTTTCTTTTTCGCTTTTTTCTTTCTTTCCTTCTTTTTTTCTTTCCTTTCTTCTTTCCTTTATTTCTTTCTCTCTTTCCTTCTTTTTTATTTTTTTCTTTGCTTCTTTCTTTCTTTCCTTTCTTTCTTTGATGAGAATTCGATTCTCACACGACTCCTTCCCTTCCAGGTGATCGGAAAACGCAACATTTGGTCCCTGGTTGCCGACGAACACCAAAACTCTCCGATGGCGGATATAGATTGGGCGGAAATGGAGGGTCTCTTTTGTCAACAAGTGCCTCCCGTGTTACCAGCCGCCTCGTGCTCCTCCCACGGAACCAACTCGGACGCCGAGAAACGACGAAGAGAACCGACCGAGGTACACTTCTTCGATCTCTTTGTCTCTCGACCCGTGCACCTCCTCTACTCACTTATTATTTCAGATCGCGCTCCTCGATGGAAAGAGGAGTTTGAACGTGAATATATTTTTAAAGCAGTTTCGAAGGTAAGAAGGGGGCCAATTCTTATTCCCCCTCGGTCGAGGATGATCGAATTGAGAAACGATTTTCAGCTCGAACGAGGATATTATCCGGCTGATAAAGGATGGCAGCCACGACGAGATCGGGGCTGAAAAGTTGCGCGGCCTTTTGAAAATTTTGCCCGAGGTGGACGAACTGGAGATGCTCAAGAGCTTCGACGGCGACAAGTCGAAGCTCGGAAACGCCGAGAAATTCTTTCTCCAACTGGTTCAAGTGCCAAAGTACGATACGATTCTCTTTCCAATCCCCCTAAATTCGATATCATTTGAATGACGTGATTTAAAATTTCCATATTTCGCCCATTTCCCTCCCCCCGCAGTTACAAACTGCGTATAGAGTGTATGCTGTTGAAGGAGGAATTCGCTGCCAATATGAGCTATTTGGAACCGAGCATCAACTCTATGATTCTAGCCGGTGAAGATTTGATGACCAACAAACCTCTTCAAGAAGTGTTGTACATGGTTCTGGTAACTGGAAACTTTCTCAATTCGGTACGGATTGTCGTGAAACGCGAATGGTCGAAGTCCGAGAAACGAAGAGTGAATAATCGGGATAAATGTCGTAGGGTGGTTACGCCGGGAACGCTGCCGGGGTAAAATTGTCCTCTTTGCAAAAATTGACCGAGATTCGTGCTAATAAACCAGGAATGAATCTTATACATTACGTCGCTCTGGTAACGTATCCATCCAACGCTTTTAAACGTTTCACGTTCATATATTACGCAAACTTCCACTTGTCCCTTGTTCTCGAACCTTCTTACGTTTCTCCCTTTACGTTTGCACGTTGTAGCAAGCCGAAAGGAAGAGGAAGGATTTGCTGGATTTCGCGAAGAACATGACCACGTTGGAGGCCGCCACGAAGTAAGTCGTTGTTGCGAGAAAACATCGCTCACTCGATTTCGAAACGATATCTAAAACAACGTTTCTCTCTTTTATCCTTTTTTGTCTCGCGCTCGTGTCTCGGTGTTCGTGGTGCGAAGGAGTACAACGGAGCAGTTAAACAACGAATTTAACGCACTCGACACAAAGATAAAAAAGATCAAGGCACAGATTAATTTCCCTTCGACGGAAACCGACATACAGAAACAGATGGCACAATTTTTACAGGTATCGCGTCGTTAATCGTTAAATTTAACTTTAAATTTATTTTATTATCGTTTTTTTATGAGATTAAGGAAAATAAAAAACGAGAAAAAGAGTCAGTCCAATATCCAATGAAACCAATAAGAGAAAAGAGAGGTGGACAAATTTCCGGATACGAAAAATTCTATCTATATGTCTGATCGTTTTTTAGATCGCGGAACAAGAGATGAGTCAGTTGAAACGAGACATGGAAGAACTGGAAACGTTAAGGCGATCGCTCGCCGAGTTTTTCTGCGAGGACGGTAACACGTTCAAAATTGAGGAGTGTTTCAAGATATTCCATCAATTTTGCCTGAAATTCAATCAAGCTGTCGCGGAAAATGAAAGACGTAGAATTCAAGAAGAACAGGTACTGGCAAGGCGCAAGCAACGAGAAGAACAACTTTTGGCTAAAAAACGATTATGTGCGTTAACCTCAAACCAAAATTAAGTTGATTAAAACTTATACTTCATACTTCATATTTCATATATATATTACAGTGACCAACAACCAACAAATCGAGGCGCCAATCTCTGAATCCGAATGCAATTTAATCAGTTACGATCCTTTCGATTTTGCTACCGGTTTACCTCAAAGGAATTACGGTCGTAACGATGTCAAGGTATATTAATTTTTGCATCTTCTTATTTTCGATCTCTCTTCTTAACCTCTTTCCCTCTCCCCTCTTCGATTTTTAGATGAAAAGACTGCAAAACGGTATCGTCACTTCTGACGAAGATGTCTCGATAACCGGATCACCCAATATCCGACGACGTTTAGGTTCTTGTTCCGGTGGGATCGTCGATCAACAATCTACCAAAGAAGAGATATACTCACCGGGTACGCGTAACGCGAAAGCGCGAATCCTTCTCTCTTCCTCCTTAAAAATCGTTATTACGAATTGTTTCTCACAGATGTCACGCCAAACGGCACTCTTCGACGCCGAAGAAGTCGGATACCTTGCGAAGACGACGACGGTAATTTAATGGACTTTTTGAGAACGTCGGGGCAAGACGGCACTCGTGAAAGAAAATCGTGGGGCAGTTTAGGTACGATCATGTTATCTCGTTCGTCGAGATGATATCTTTACTTCACTCTTTCTGTAAAATTCCATCGTGAGAAATTCTCTTTTGTACGATAGATCGTTCGTGGGCGAGAAGGGCTCGAGGACAATCTCGAAGAAGCGATCTGTTAAACGCCGACTTTTCCATCGATCGCGAGAGACCTAATTCTCCGTCCCCTTTGATCGAGAGCAAACCTTTCTTACAAGAAGAAGAAACAAAGTCTACGGGGTAAACGACTCAAATATATATATATATATATATATATATATATATATATATATATATATATATATATATACGCAATACGTGTATACAATACATATATTATATATACTTTACTTCACACTATGTAATCCGTACACGCGTCAAACAGGAAAGCATGGCGGCAGAAAATTGAGGCGTGGTTGTCAGAGAATGAAAAAGAAGATCGGGCAGGGGAAGAGCTTCAAAGGAAGGCGAGACAATTGCATCACGCGAATCGACGATCTTACGAAGATTCTGGTAAATACTGAAACGAACACGTGAAATACGAAATTTCTTTCAAAATTCTAACCTAACTTTTTTGACGCGAGTAGAGAGCGAAGGCAAGACGAATACTCAGATCGAGGCCAATTCCACGCGCGATGCTTATTCGGAAGTTTACGATTGGCGTCCATCCGTCGAGAAGACAGACGTGATACGCACGATGGAGGCTATCGAAGGTAATCGTTGTTCTCGTAATTTTCTTTCAAATTCAAATTCAAATTCGTTCTCGTTCCAGAGGCTGAAACGCATCCATCGCAAAAGGATAAATCTCCTTGGCGAAAATCTAGCCTAAACGTACCAAACAGCATGGAAGAGACTGACCCGCGTTATTCCCGTAAGTTAAGATCGAGGCTCAGCGCGGAGAACGTTTTATCTTCTTCGAGCACGTTGCAGGTACGTTGAATCGTATTTTTTTCACGAGAGAACGGAGAAAAATTCTATCCTTCTCGAGACAATCGCGAAAGGGAAAGAATCGATTTTCACTTTCACCGCCTTTTGCTCGTTGCAGTCCATTAAAGAGGAAGAGAGAAAGAAGAACAAGATCAACGATGCCGCGAATAATCCAAATTCTCAGGACGAATTGACGATCTATCTGCGACAACCTTACGGCGACCCTCAATTCGCCGGTTCGAGGAGATTTTCTTCCAAGCTGAAGAAAGGCGCGGATGAGGAAAAGATGATCGACAAGATAGAGATCGACTCCGATAATATAGAAACACCGCCGGCTACCAGAAAACTATTCAGCCCGCCGAGAGAGGTGAAACCGGTCGAGAGGGAACCGTGCAAAAGGGAACGTTGCAACGGTTCCTTCCAAAGAGATTTCAAGAACACGACGGGAAAAAGTGTAAATAATAACGCCGATTTCGGGACAGGTAAGACCAACATCAGGTGTCTTTTTTACACTTCTTATCCCAAATCCAAATCCTGGTCGATCTATCTCTGTCGATCATTATCGTTTCAGGTAATTTCGATCGTTATTCGTCGGCGAGGAGAACGCGAAGGTACAAGAAGAATCAAGAGAACGGCGCGGAGAAAGAGTCGAAGCACGAGGTGATCGATACCGATTCGTTCGGGGAGAAATCGGCCGAACGTCCGCACACGCTTCCGTTGTCGGAGGAAGAGGGGCGAGGGAAATGTTGCCAAACGTCGCCTGTTTGGCAAGAGAAATCGAAACGGCAAGAAACGTCGAATTTGTTCGATATAGATACGGCACTGGCGGAGATCGCTCGTTCCGGTGAGGATCTTCAAAGATTGTCGCGGCCGTTCACCAACCGAAACTCGAGATTACCGGTTAGCCAACCGTCGGCCGTGATCGCCGTAACGAACACCGTTCTTAGCCCCGTGATGCAAGAATCCAGGCCACGCGAGCCGTCTTTAACCGTTCACGCGGAAAGAGCGGTGACCAGTCGCGAGCGGCAGAGGAGCATGATCGATCCTAGTCAGGTGAAAGAGGCTATCAGTTTGACCAACAATCCGCCCAGTCAGGTGAACGAAGATCGAAACGTCTCGATCTCCTCCCGATCGCGACATCAGCCTGCCGAAGACGAAGTCGATCTGGCCGTCGAATCGAACGAGAATATCCATCGCGTCAAACGTTCGGAATCGACGCCGCTTCGAAACCAAAATAAAATGATGCAAGACGCACCGCGATCCAACCACGACGGCTCTGCCTTCCATCCCACTTACGCCTCATCCCCTCACCTGAACATCCCTAATTCTACCTCTCACCACTCTTTTTCCTCTCTGCCCCCCACCGGTAAAGTTCGAGATCAAGAGATGAACGACGAGGGTTTCGAAGAGACGCAAAGTTTAGTTTCGGAAACTCTGAGTCAAGAGACGTCCTCTGGAAATTACGAAACGGATACCCATGATTCAACTCGATGCTCCCCGGCCGAATTGCGTTACGGTGGAGTCGATTCCAATAATCCTTCGATGGTTCAACCCGCCATCGATGCGAAATCATTGGGTAACCACAATTCGGCCAATCCGATTGGAGGAAATCCGTTGAAGCCGACAAAAACGTCCGCCGCGCCATCTACGATCAAAGCCAACTCGTTAAAGCACACCGTTGAAAAATCTAGCTTTCTACCGAAACGAGCCAACAGTTTGAAGCGAGATGTTGGAAAGGCGGAAACTATGCAACGAAATTCGACTAACAATAACAATAACAACAACAACAATAACAATCAAATGAGAAACGAGGTGGAACGTTCGGGATCGAGGAGCAGTCTTCGCAGTTCCCGTAGCTCGTTGAACAGCGCCACGTCTGTGAACACCGTGCGAAATTTAGTACCGAATCACGCACCTCTGCGCACCTACACGTCCGCGATTTGCGCATTGACCAACGATCTGCGAAAAAGTCCATCTCACAATCCATTGCCGTTGAAGAGCAACGAGAAACGTCGTACGAATCCACGCTCCACGACAATAAGCAGAATACCCGCGAGCAGAAGTAGCAGCAGTGGAAGTAGCGTGGGGCCGACGGCGAGAACTGTTCGCAAATCTCTCGGAGTAAGTAATGTTTCTCTCGAAAAATTCATCCCCTCTCCTTCCCTTTTCGAGACGAGAACGAGAAAAAAGAAATTTGTTTCGTTTCAGTCGGGCATCGACGCGCAAAAAAGAAACAAGGGAGGGCGAGCGATCGCTTCGCGTAGCAGCAGCAGCGGAAGCGGCAGCAGCGTGGGACCGTTATCCGCTCCGTTGAATCGCGTCAACGTTGAAAAAGCGGCAACGCCGTCGGCTACGAAAAGTAAATTGATCCATCCGAGAGCCGGGGCCAAGAGTCATAGTTTCATGAGGCCAACCGCAGCGAGCGTGAACAAAGGTTCCATACCTAATTTGCCGAGGAGCATCAAAAGTTTGGTTAAGTGAAGTGACGTGAGAAAGAAGAGGGGAGAGAAAGGCTATAGTTTGTTACAAATTGCTGTAGCTTTATATGTATACATATGTACATACCATTACCGTGTTTTTTTTTCTTTTATTCTCAAAGAGTTTATATTCGATGGGATATCCCTTGATTTTTAAATCATTGATTTTAAATCAGTTTGACGTAGTTCGGATGATTGACAAAAAAGAAAAGCGTGCATCGATTTTTACAAAAGATATCGTTTTAAAGGGCATTTAACGAGCTGCGATACAATCGTTTTAAGATCATTTCGTATTTCGTTGGAAAATATACGTATATTTAGCATTTATTCGAAGAAGAAGAAGAACGTTTCGATTGCGATAACGTTACGTTGATCACCTTGGACGGGCTGGTCGAAAATGATCGAAAAATCAAAAAAAGCATCACGCTTTGAAACGTGCAACTCGAATACCACGTTCGTTAAAATGCAAGTATGTCGAATACTTACTTCATAGTTCATAGTTCTCGAAACATCGTTGAATTACGAGCAACGAAACAATGCAAAAATATAACTTATAATCACCTGTATCGATCGTATATTTTGTGAAACGTTGTGAAAGCTGCGCGAAACGTCCTATAATTTATAATATTCTAGCTAATGTATCGATGATAAAATTGCATGCGCATATATCGTAGAAAGTTACTAATAATTAATTTCGCTCGCGCGATATGCGCGCGAATGTGTCGATAATGAATAATAAATAAACGAATAAACATTGCATAACAATTGTTCGAAAAAAAAGATTTTAATATTTTTAAAAGAATTTTTTTAAAATTCGTTTAATTGAACTAATAAAACTTTGAAAGATTTTTTTATCAAACAAATAGGGAAATAGGGAAAGAATTCATTTTACCAGTGAATTTTCATGGAAAAGTAATTTATGCCAGTAACAAATCAACCGTATCGTCGGTCGTACAACGAGTATCATCAAAACGAATATAAAAAATTGCGCCTCGATCTTATTCGATCTTCGATATATTATCTACACATTTTCTTCCTTCTACTTACTACATATTATTCGATATAACACGGATAAATAATAAATGCATGATCCAACGCGTCTATAATATTCTAGCATCTATAATATTCGAGATCGTGTTATTCTTGTCCAACAACGCACGTTATATGGAAAAACATTGTAAAAAAAAAAAAAATTTAAATATTACGAACGCACGATCGAACACGTCTTGAACAAAATTTACAACGAGTGAATTGTTATTATTTACGAGTATAAAATAACATTAGGTAACGAGATAAAGCTAAATTCGATTTCGATAACGATTTCAAGAACGATCACGGAAGCCAAGGGAGACCGGGCCTTTTGGCGCGAGAATAAATTCAAATTGCAAATCGAGCTCTTCCTCCACGACGATCTCGAATTCCCGTATAACCTGCAAGGAAAAAGAATAATTGACGTATATATATATATTTGATGAATCCAAGGATACTCCAGGGAAAAAAAGAAGAACCTTTGCCAAGATAAGCTGCAACGCGAGATCGACGAATCGTTTGCCCGGACATATTCTCCTCCCAGCTCCGAAAGGTGCGACTAATAACGGCGAGTGGGGACTGGTAGGTGTCGTCCACCTCTCGGGCAAATATTTTTTGGCGTCTTTGAAATTCTCCTCGTTCAAACCTGCTATCCAAGTGTGTAAAAGGACTACGGTCTGTAAGAGGGAGGGAGGGGGAAAAATAATTAACTCGTGATTGCACGACGTAGGAGAAGATTGTGACTGTTACTTACTCCCGCGGTCAAGCGATAACCGCTAAGTTCGATAGGCTCGTCCAAGATGCGTGCGATGCAGGTTGTCGTTGGAATCAATCTGAACGGAGAGGAAAATTAGAATTAGAAAATTAAAGGAACGCGTGTTAAAATGGGTTACGCACCGTAGGGATTCGGTGATGCACGCGCGCAAATACTTGGCCCTGCGTAAATTGTCGATGGTCAAGTCGCAACCGGCCGGTGCCAGCGCGTAAGTCTCCTCGTAAAGTTTGGTTTGTACGGCTGGATTACGCCCGATCAAATCGAACAGGAATACCAAAGTGTTTCCGAGCTGTGGCGAGAGATCGTGAAAAGATCGATAAGTGAAATACGAACGCGAGTGGTTGGAATAAATATTTTGTGTACCGTGTGTATACCAGCCGCTATGAAATCGACAATGGCTGCTTTCTTGTCCCGTATATCGAGATTCTTCTGTCTCAGGATGGATTGGAAAATGGCCTCGACCGACTCGTCTTTGGCATCGTCCCGTTTCTCCAGTATAGTGGTTTCGACGATCTCCGAAATGATACTGAAAATTCATCGCATTCGTTGTATAATACGACTCGTCGAAAACGCCGTTGCAACGAATTTTCGATCCGTCCGTTCGATACCTGTCCAAACATACTTGTATATAGTGTCCTCGCTCTCTATCAGCTGTTTGTACGCACAGGTTGGTAACAATTTCCAAAGCGGCAATCCGTAAAAGGCATCCCGCGAGGCGGTGAAGTGTATCCTGACAGCTTCCGCCAGTCGCGTCGCAAGCCCGCTGCTCGAGTCTGGTTTCAAGAAACCGAGATGTCGACCGAGGATCAAAGTGCAGGTACCTAGACCGAGACCGATAAAGAGAGGGATAGAATCGATAAAATTCCATCGAACTTGGGTAGATCTTACTTTCCAATCCCATTTTATAGGCAAGCTCTTCGAAACCTGTCACTTTGTATCCGACCCGTTGACGGCGGATCAACTCGATGAACGAATCTGCGACGATATTCAGGGCCGGGAAAAAGCCAAGCACGGTACTGGCAGCCGTTAATTCCGACGTGAGAGCTACCCGAAGATCGTGCCACGTTTTTCCTTGTCTATCGAATTGTATATATACGTCGGTTCGCGTCAACCGTTCCGGTGTCTTAACTTAAACGAATCAAAGAAACGTAAAATTACTACTCACTCGTTTACCAAACCGAGATTCGTGTAACGATCCCGGCGTGTCCGCCGATAATGAGATATCACCTCTTGCGGGGGGCGAAGCGGATACCTGGAGTTACGGCGGATGATAGTCTCGATATCCTGACGGGAGAAGACAGAGATCATTGGAAAATTCCATAATGCTTCCTCTTTACACAACGCGCCATATCGTTGGTTCAAATCTATTCTTGAATCAGAAATAATCCGCCATTTTAAAATATAACGCGTTTACATTCCATTCTCACGTAGCAAATTTCAAATTTCGTTCATTCGAAATCATTTCGTAATGTACATCGTGATTAAGGAAAAGTAAGAAACCGAGTAATGCCAATGGTAAGTTTCTTACCTTTGTAAGCATCGTGAATCTTGTTCAATTTATAGTAACCAATGCAAGAGAATATCCATCTCGTTCCAAAAATCGGTAAAGAAAACGGCCCTGGAACGTTGGATACCGTTCCGAACTTCCCCTCGACTGGCGCTGTTAACCATCACGCAAAAAAAAAAAAAAAATGTAAAATCTTTAAGTCGAATAATCCAACTTTCTCTATATACGAGTCGAGCTATTGTACACATTCGTACACATCATAATTTCTCGTGTAATAAGGGGAAGAAAACGTTAATCTTTGAGGTTTCGAAAAAAAAAGGCACGCAAGGTCGATACAAGGTCGCGTCATACGAATTTCGAGCTTACGCTTAATTGGAAAGGGAACGCACGTGAACGCGCCCCGTTTCGAAATCAAGGTCGTTCGCACACGAAACATCTTCTTTTCTTTTCTTTTCTTCTTTCTTTTGCCTAACTTGTGTATTCGAATCTATCATTTCATTCGAACGAAAAAAACTATTCTACTACGCACAGATGCAAAATTACATACTATACGTATAACGTATAACGTACTACGTCACGAACAAGTGTACTCTTTTTGTATTTTCTTCTTCTTAATTATACGTGTAAATATTTCGTTTGAAACGTGTGAAACGATACTAACGATATTTTTACAGACTTACCGCTAGCTTCGTGAGACGTAGCTGTCCAAAACCACCATGCTGGCCGATGGCTAGTAACGAAGATCAATATCGTCAAAAGAACTGCCGCGATTACTTCGAACCAAGCACTCGAGAGTAACATCTCAAAACTCCTATGAAAATAGGGCAAAAATTCTCCGCTTATGAATATCTCTTTCTACGATTCGATTTAACGGGGAGGCCGAAATCCTTTTATCTTTACGATATCGATCTTTAAAAACAAACAAGTATACATCGCGTATACTAAAATTCTCCAAACTTTGTCTCGACTCGACAAATAATTATTATTATTTCGCAGACGTTTCTTATCTGAACAATGATAAACAGATTATATGAAAAGCGAGCATACCGATGTAATATATTATATCGTACGTATATCTCTTGTAACTCTATTTCACGCGCGAATATCCACAAATATTCCGACGATCAAACCGCGTCTCGTAATATACGAGGAACAAGTAGTCGAGAATCGACGTAAAACTCTTAGATCCAAGATAGGTAGGGGATTCGTTCGACCGGTCTATGGAGAACGATCGCGAAGCAGGGACCTGATAGAGAGAAAGCTTGTTATGCTTCGATCTATAGTATGTAGAAGTAAAGCGCGTGTTATTACTGCTCGCGGAAGGAGCGCGGATCGCGATAAATCCAACTAGCCGTTGGCGAAAAAATGACGCACCACTGCTCCTCCGAGTCCATTCGAAGTTGACTGTCCCAGTGTTATTTACGGATCGCCGGTTTCTTCTATTTGCAGTAGCTTGATAACGCGTATCGTCGCGATGACCCTGCTCTCTCTTTGACTCGCTAATCTCGAAGCTGTTACACGGATCGAAGAGAAAATGACTAAACACACGTCCCTCATCGCGATATAGTATTTACAATACATACGTGCCGATTCTTTTCGGCTTGTATACGTGTCTCGTCTAACGATTATGATCCTTTATCCGAAATACGTAACTCGACGCGATCAAGTTCTTCGAATATAAATATTTTTCGTTAATTTGATATATCGTTCCAACATTCGAACTCGAAATTCGTTATAAGATATCTCTCTCGCATATCATCGTTCAAACGTCAAACGAAAATTATTTTGATTTAATCGTCGATCGATCGTCGAAATATCGATATTCTATTAACTTATTATAAGACGATGAGACGTTTAAATTTTACTGAAAATTATAGTATTTTGCGATATATAATAAATTATACTTTAATTCTGATCATTAAACGTTATTTATGTAAGGGCTTTCGTGTTTATTTTTTTTTGTTAACGACATCACGGTTAATGTCTAAACAATTGTTCGGAATGATTCCACGGAAAAATGATTCCATCGGTTATGAAATATCGCACAACGAATCAAAAAGAAACATTACTTCAAATCTTTTGTTTTCTTTTTTGATACGCGTAACAAAAGTAAGTTGAGAAAATTGAATACATTATTATCTCATTAGCGTGACCTATATGTCGGTCAAATGAATATTTACGTTTGAAAACTCTCGAATGAATAAGTTTATCTATAATAACTTTAATCTTTATTATTATTATGATTAAATTTAATTTGGAATCGAAATATCAAAATACATATACATATCTGTATACGTTTCTTTTCTTTCTCTTTTTAACGAAGAGATAAATTTTGAAACTTACGATAGATTAGGATGATTCAATCTGGTTCAATATTTTTTTATTATTATCTTGCATAACACGAATATAGATCGATATAATCCGTTCCTACACGTCGACTATTTTATCGAAAATTAAATTCAACGATTCGATAAAATTAATAAAATAAGAAATTTATTAGAATAAAATTTATATGATAAATTAATTTTATCGCTTTAAATAACGATTATAGATTTAAAGAAACGTAAATGTTTTGATTCGTCATAATTGAACTAGACATTCCCGCGATATAAATGTTAATTAATTATCACTAGAATCACAAGTTCACATGGCCCACGTTATTTATTCCAAGTATGCATACTACTTTTCTTTTAGATTATTTTCGTTCACATAAATTTGAAACAAAAGGACGTATTTTCACTGTCATTAACATTCATGGACATTCATTTCGATGAACTGCATATAGCCGGAAATTCGATGGATTTATTTAAATTCGCGTATTCATATCACAGGTAGCGATCAACCGGTAGATAAAAACGAGACGTTCTTATACTTACGAAGGGTGCGCGTGGTCTGAAGTACAGTTAAAAAGAGATACCAAACATCGTTGTGTCGTCGTCAAGATGATTGTAATGGTGGCAGTAGCAGTAGTAGTGATGGTGGTGGTAATAGTAGTTGTGGTGGTGGTGGTGATGGTACAGATGGTAGTGATGGTGATGATGATAATGATGATGATAATGGTAATCGTGATGATGATGATGATGATAGGCTATGATATATATTATTATACGAGTAGCAGTGGTAAAATCAACCGTTAATCATGACAATATTGATAATTTATCATATCAATGAACAATTCCATAATTCTATAATAAAAAAAGAAAATAAATTTAATCGTAATTCTTAAAGATTCTCTTTGATAAGTGGGGGAACAAGAATTAATCGTCAAGTTCACGTCGAATGAAGAGAAGTAATATAAATGAAACTAATAAATAAACGAGAATAAGGAGGGGTTGAAAGAATCCAATAAAACATGATCAGTAATCACGTTTATATATACGGTTATTACTAGTTTTGAACGATACACACATAATATATATACATGTATATATATACACACACATATATATATACACATACATGTATATATGTATACATATTACGTATACCAATTGAAACGGAATAGAATTGAAATAAATTTAAATAGGACGAATCACGAGCATTAATTGTCGGTATTTGATATGCTGTTTAAATGTTAACAAGTATAGAATTTGTCATCAATTATTTTATAATTTTACACACGAATTGAAATAATTTTCGTTATATGAATAATATTTTATTTTCTTCGATTTTTGTTCTATCAAAATTGAATTAATCAGATTAGAAAGAGCAAAAGTTTATTCATCTTCACACTGCACACTCTGATTGCGAGAGCACTTCTTATGTGCTTCGTAGTCCGTTTCCACGCTTCACCGTTCCTTTTGCTGGTCCAATACAACGGTCCGATCCCCGGCATCTTCGACGGAGGGAGTAACTTTGGTGGGGATTTCAACTTATAGCCAGCACGATATGTTCGGCAGATGGCGCGATACCTTGTCACGATTCTTTCCTGACGAACAAACGCGATAATTTCATGTGACAACCAGTTACATTCAAATTAATATTTCCTTCTTTTTTTTTCTCCGATTCTTTGAATTCATTTAATATCTTTACTAACCAAGTTTTTTTTCATACAAGTTAAACAACACAAATAATTATTACATACATATACATAGACTATAATACATTGTACAATAAATATTCCGAACAAGTTATATATAAAATATCTTAATTAGATAAAGTAATTAAACTAACGATTATAATATAATTATTGATGTATAATTAAGAATAAAGATAAATATGCACGATGAGATAACAATAAATTAGATTACAAATAATAAACTCAGCAATCTGATAAATATATTCTAATCTTGCTATATATTACAAAAATATGTACACATATTAGAAAGACTTAAAAGAATAATCAAGATATAACTCGAATATTTACGAATATACATTACATATGTACATACACATATATGGAAGCTATATCGTTGAAGCGAGGATGGTCGACCAACCAGGAAGTGATCATGGGTAACTGGCCTGTTTTAAAATTGGAATCCTTCTCAGGACTCGTATAATGACTTGTCATTAAAACGGGACTTTCTCGTGCGATACCTTATTCAGTGATGAAGATTGCCGCACATATTCAACAAATTAACAATAATAAAACAATTTTTTTTTTCATACCTTCACTTTTCGCAACTGCTGTTTTATATGGTAAATAGTTTTTAAAAAAAAAAAAATTTACAAGATAAAAAGCTATATATATTTTGATAGCAAAGAATTTTTCTAAAATTTCCTTTAAATGCTTTTCTCCAATTAATGCGCGTTTTGCTGTATATTTCAAACGATATTTCATAATTTAATCATGGCACAATGTTGTATTTGTAAAAATAAACGGTATAACTTCTGTGAAGATATCGATATTCGGATCCAGACTTCGACCAAGGCCTTCAATTACTACCATACTGAGAATCACGTTGATGAAGGTTCCATCTTGCTTAACTCGATGCCGAACCATCGCAGAAAACAATTCAGACACAACGGTACTTACGTTCACCTGTAATATTTTTAAGTGGTCCTTCAAGGAGTCTTCTTCAATTGCGACCATTATTTCATGCGCCTTGTGTATAAGTATTTTTTAAAAATTTTTTAAAAATTCACATTGGTTCTACTTTGAAGATGCGTGTTTACAATATTTTTGATTGCATTCTTGAAACCGTCTGGATCGATGGATACGTGCGAACTGTGTTCCAATATGTACTCTGCAGCTAATTCACCCTAAATAAATAAATATAATTGAAAAAAAAATAAGAATCAAGAAAAAATTAGAAGATAAAAATTATAAATATATATATATATATTTATATGAATACTTTTCCCATGACCACCGAACGGAAAACATCTTTGAGATTTTGCCGACAACGATCGTTCAGAGACACTACCAAACCGCAATCAAGAATGACCAAGCGTGGATATGTCGGTAAGTAATTGCGATCGATAAATCTCCAAAACCATGTACTGATTTTCCCACTTGATTCATAATTTGTTTGCACCAAAATGTTACCAGGATGCAAGTCACAATGAATGAAATTGTCATTAAATACCTGCAATTTACTCGATAATTGTAATAATTAAAAAATCAATAAATTCGACACAATATTGGTCATATATCGAAAATTACAAGATTTCCAACCATTTTTAAAATTGTTTTAACCCCCATTCTAGCCAATTTCCCTTGCAATTTGGTATTTTGATCATCGAGATAGTTAGAAATTGGAGAGCCTTCGTGAAAACTTTCCACGAGTATTTCATGTTGTGTAAAATTCTTATAAGGTTGTGGAAATATAACTTCCTTTTTGTTAGAAAAATTTTTGGAAAATTGAATCAAATTCTCTGCTTCCAAATTCATATCAACCTTTATAAATGTTATTATAAAAACTCATAATATATAATGTAATATATAATATATATTATATATTTATTTATATATATTTATATATATTTTTTTACGTGAATATATATTTATTGTATAAATATTTCAAATAAATTGATAAGTTATAATTAACATTAAAAATTACTTGATTTTCCATTATATGCGAAAATTCATCGATACAATCGATGAGACTAAGCCATTGTAATTTAGGCATGATGAATGTTGCACATTTGCAGATTCCTCTCATTATAGAAAGATCTCTTCTAAATTAAACGAAAACGATAAAGAAAAACGATCTAGAGGTCCAAAAAGATTAGCTATTATTTCTCGTTATCTTAAGTTATAAATATATCGTACCTTAATTGTTTTTTGATTCCAGGGTGTAAAACTTTTACTGCTACTGGTTGCAGTTTTCGATTGATATACATATTACCATGTTGTATTTTATCAACGTTATTATTAAATGTTCTCTCTGCAATTATTTTATATCACATGAAATATTCAAATTTAAAAGTAGTAAAATCAATTTAATTTTCATATATTTACCAATAAAAGTAATCAGTGAACCGAATCTTAAATATTCAATAACTGTAATAAGATTCGTTTAAAATTTAAAATATATTATACATTTATATAAATATAAATATATATTAAGTATTACAAAAATATATAAATTTATATATAATATTTTTTTTTTTAAAAACTTAAGCTTTTGTCGATATTTCATCATAAACATATATATATCGTCCTTCGGTTTTAGAGAACAAAAAAAAAAACATGTTTAAATGGTTTACTTTCGATAAACGTAGGTATTTGAGGTTCTTGTACTATATCCACTTGGGCATTTAGATCTATCCATGCCTTGTATACCTATCGATCGGATAGGAATGTAAAATAGAATCTCTTGATCAAACTCAATCGTTTCGTTTCATTTTATATTTATACCTGAGCACAACATCCTGATCCAATAGGCATCTCGTGTTCGAATTTTACAAATATGTTCCTCCAGTTCGAACCGTATATAGCTTTAAGTAATTGTTTTGTATAAATCCATGAATGTACAGAAGCGCTTTTTTGCAAATGTGATAGTGTATGACAAATATCTTCGGGAAACAAATCTTTTCGCGTAGATGCCCATTGGCCAAATTTTATAAAAATTGGTCCAAGAAATTCGATACCTACAATTACAACAAATCAATATATATTTTTTTTTGATTGGTAAATCAAACATATCATACTTTTCCGAAGGATTATCGGGAACATGTGGCCATGTGTAAAACGGGTAATAATATATCCAACAGCCAATCCAGTAAGAACAGAACCTATCACAAATATTCTTGCCATGATTAAAATGATATCAAAGAAATTTTTACATTCTACATTTTTTGTCAACAAATTATTTGTATAAATTTGTTTTTGATGCTCGGGCTTATAAGACAAAATAAATACACCTTTTACTACTCGTTTTGAACTCTCAAAATTACTAATACTTCTTGCTATAGATTGATGAAATCGTATCGGAGATACATATTTCATCCTTTGCCATTTTTTCCCTTGATTTTGAAATAATTTGTTCAAATAAAATAATTTCGAAAAATTCGTATAAAAAGCCATTGCAAATCATTAATCATGCTCAAATAGTGGATCTGCTGCCATCATCAATTAATTTTTATATAAATTTGTTTGTTCATAACTATGTTCTCCTTTCAAATTAATCCATTTTTTCGAAATTGTAATAAAAATGTTTCTTTAGATATAGTAACTTGCTTGCTATTTAAAGTAAAGGTTAAAACATATTAAAAATTCAATATCACATATTAAAATTATGCAAATTTTTTAAATTAAATTTTAATCATTTTTATGCATACTATATTTTTAAAATACTTACTTTATATTTAATATGTTAAAATAATTATAATAAAATTGCATACATTTCTTATTTCCTCATTTGGTAACACTGTTCAATATATTCACAAATGTGTTGTTATTCGTTTGTGAAAATAGATATTTAGAAAATAGAATTTCTTTCAATGCATAAAATTTCGTAATTAAGGCATCGAATGTGTAATCGAGAAAATATAAAAAAGATAAAATGAATTCAATGGAAATGAAAACTATAATTATTTTATTTTCAAAAAATTCATTTGTGTTTATACTTTTCTAACCAAACTTGATCGCCATTTATTTATGATCAATAATTAATTAATTAATATCTTTTCCAATAATTTGTTAAAATAAACTATAAATATTATTATATAATTGAAAATTTATATACATATATGCACGCATACATAATATTCAAGAATAAAGTTAAAAAAATAACTTCCATTTATGTGCATAAAATTTAAAAATAACAATGTCGATGTATTGTAGAACACTAGAAATTTGAATTTGTTCACAATTAAAAATAAAATTTGCAATTATGCAAATGAAATTCAATGCATAAATGAAAACACGCTGTGTTAATTTATAAAGATTTAATGAATTAATATAATATAATATAATGAATTAATATAATATTAGGTAAAACCTAATAATAAGCATACAGATTTTTACATTGTTAAAACATTGTTAAAAAGTTAATAAAATGCCTACAATAGCTAGCTCATCTTTAACATATGAAATTCTTATGTATTTAAACTCTTTTTATTTTGGTATGTTTGCTATATGTGAATTGGGTATGGGCTTCTTCAAAGCTGCGAATCTACCTTCTGGCACAAGTACTACATTTACAGAGTTTATACTCTTATTCCTCCTTATAATCACAGAAGGATCCAGAATTTACTTTGGAAGGAAAGGGAATTTGACGGAACATGGATTACCAATTCTTATTGGAGTTATTTTAACAGTACCCAGCTCCTTAGCAACATTATATTTTTTATTCTGGCAAAATTATGTACTCAAATTAGAAGTAATTCTTTGCAGCATACAATTGGTACTTTTAGCATCTGAATTAATTATTTCTATTTCGTGTCTTATAGCCATCTATAAACCTTCATCTCCAGAAGAATGAACAATCATATTAATATTCAAGAATTCAATTACATCGCATTGTATATTTCTGTATATTAATAAAAGTGAAAATCAATTTAATCGTTTTAATTTATAAAAATGTATGTTTAATATTCATATTAATATCACTTTATTCTCTAATGATAACAAAATGTATAGATATTTTATAAATTAATGCCATATGAAAAAGATGTATAATCAATTTTCTTTTTTTTTATTGATTCTTTTTTTTTTTTTTTTCTATAAAAATGACATTTTTCGTCTATAATAAAATAAATATTTCTTGAATAAATAATATACTTTTAAATCTTATTATTTTTAACATCTATATATTTATATTATATATGTATATTTTTAAAGTAATCTACCTAAAAGTACATTAATAAATAATGAATTCTAAAACTGGATGCAATCAATTGAAAACAATTGATCATTTTTCCCAATATAAAATATGTATAATGTTATATAAAAAAAATCATTATCAACATTTAATACTAATTGATAATTTTTTTGTAATTAGAAATATTTAACAGAATATATATGAGTTTAAAAAAAAAAAGTATTAAAAATTTCATAAAATTTGTACCTATATTTTTTTGTTTTAAATTAATCTTTTGTTAAAATTAATCTTTTATACTATTTGCCGCAGCTCTACGTCTTCTGATCGCACGTAGTCGATTGTTACAATATATTCGTAAAAATACCGAACCAAATACTAGTAAAACTCCAATAATGCCGATAATTGTTACGTGATGATGATATACCAAACAGGATAATAAAATAGCCAAACCCTGAAAAAAAAAAGAAACGATATTTTTAAGATAATAATATTCTATTAATGACATATGCAAAGAAAAATTAATTACTTGTCGTATAGTCATCATAATCACAAATGTTACTGGACCAAATTTAGATATTGTATAAAAGATATACAATTGACCACTTGCAGAAAAAATTGATATAAGTGAGCAATCCACGATAAACCTAGGATACTGGATAACAATAAAGATATTAAAATTAAATCAAATATTATTACCATAATTAGATATATATTTCAATTAATTAAAATCACCTTTGTCATAAATGAAAATATAAGTGGAAAACTTGATTGTTGAAATAAAGACATTGCAGTTAATAAACAAGAAAACATATTGACCATACACATCATTTGCACACTTGTTGCACCATACTCCACAAATAATGCACTTTGCCAGGTACTTGTAAAACTATCTAGTAATAAATAACCTCCTAAGAGAATAATACCGGATACAGTAGTAGCTCCATCTAAAATCATTGATATTTATTATTAAAAATACTAATTATTAAAAAAATTTATTCTATTAAAAACATTAAAATTATATTAAAATAAACAATCAAATACCGTTTTTATAATCTGAACTATCTAACATAAATAATGTCATTCCAATGGAAATGAGTATAGCTGTAACATATTCATAATATTCATATGTAGTATGTGAAACTATTTTTCCCATAATCATTACAGGAATTATTTTTGAAGCTTTTGCCAATACCTAAAATGTATATAATCATTAAACAACGATCTCTAAGTAATAAAGAAAACAAAATAATAAAAATTTGATTACCTGTGTTGGAAAACTAACATATTTTAAAGCTTCATATTGACACCAACTGCTCATAATATTTGATAGAGAACAAAATGCATATTTATAGAGAGGGGCTTTATGCTGTGGTTGTCTTCGAATTATTAAATATAATCCCGACATTAGAAATGCAAGAATTCGATTTACAAATACTAAAAACTGTGAATCTTGAAAGCGATCTTTGTTGCCAGCAACATCTTCATATTCCTAAGAATTTGTAATAAATATTTTCATATTATATAAATTTTTTCTGTAATTAACAATTGAAGAAATCATCTTGTATTAAAATATTCAATAATAATGACACATAATTAATGTTATATAATTTGCATTCTAAATATCAAAAAATATTAAAAGTCTATGTTTGAAAATATAATATAATAATAAAATATAGAATTATGCTTTGTAAAAAATTTAAATAATCTAAATATAATTATTAAATGATTTAAATTAATAAAATATTTTACTACGTATAGATTATGAATATAGTATAATATATGTTTGTATATTGATTAAAATTGATTGTTTAATCCTTTCATATTATTCAGACTATAATTTATTGCAACTTAATGATTCATATATATAAACATTTATCTGTATTTGTTAAATGATTTATACCTGAGTCATTATTTTCTCTTGTAAGTAACCCCATGTTAAATAACTGATTTGTAAACCTAAGAAACAATACAAGAGTAACAAAGCATCTTGTGTGAAAGTACGTTGGCTATGATTTGATGGTGTGGATGAATAAGATGAATCCAATAGTCCTGTTTCACAATGTCCCACAAAACATGAATGTACTAACTTGGGTATACATCCTTTGCCTGTTTAAAAAAATTATAATTTTATGTAAAAAAATATAAATATATATTCTTTTCATTCCTATTTATTAATATATTTTTCTATTTACCTCCCCTTTGAATATATTTGGTATAACGTACATATTTATATATGAGACAACCTGGCAATAATACAGTAGTATAACTCAATAAATTTATACATAATTTAATAATCCAATTATATGAGGAAATTTTTACAAAATTTTCTCCATTATTCATAAGAGATTTAATAATTTCGCTAGCTCCAAATATAAGACTCACTGAAAGTAGTAGCAATATGCTACAGAAAAAATTATTTTAACAAATGAAAAATATTATCCAGAAATTTTTTACATATATATTTAATTTCTTAACAGTAAGAGAGAAAAAAAAATGAAACACAATGTTAATACTTAATATTATTCAAACAATTTCGTATTTGGAACTCACCAAATTACAATATCACCCAAAAAATTTCGCATTGTTCTAATTATAATGAAATTTTAATAAAAATAAATAATCATAAATTAACGATTATCATATTTTCGCCTTTCAACATCAAATATTTTACGATTATATTTAAAAACATACAAATTGAATTATTACAATAATCTGCAACTAATACCATACTACATGTTGCACCATACTACATATTTTTAATACACAGTATTGCTTAAATCATTTTTTAAAAAATCTATTTACAAACAAGATGTAATAATCATTAAAAAAATTTTTCATTAAAAATCAATGATAAAAATTATAGTATAATAATATCCCGTTAATAATTCAAATATCTAAAAATATATCATCAAATCATCGTTTTGAATATGTCAAATCAATTTTATTTTTCTAGCAACTAACAAAATAATATCTGTTGATAAAATACTCATTACATATATATATATATTATATATATATTATATATTGTTAAATCTATGCTATGTACTATTATTGATTGTTTATTTCTTTTATTTAAGAGTTTTAATTAAAAAATTAAAAAATTAAAAAATTTTTCTTTTGAAATTATAAATATAAAATTATAAATTTTTTACATACTAATAATCTAGCGTATTTGTTTTTTTTTTCGTTAATGAAAAATATTAATGAAATACATATATGCTTTAATTTAATAAAAGGATTATTTTAAATTTTTCATAAAAATATTATATCTATATATTTGATATATATCTAGAATTATAAATGTAATAAAGTAATATTTTCATTTGTTCAATATATGTATTATTTATTCACTTATATTTCAGTTGCAATAATTAGTATGACAATCTATATTACGATTACACAATGGTTACACGATACAATGTAAAAATTTATTAAAAGGAAGAAAAATATAAATATTTTTTATAAAAGAAAATCTTGATGATAAAAATTAAATAACAATGAATGTTATAGGTAAGAAAAATAATTAAAGATAATATAAAAAATATTAATCGTTATTATTTAGGGAGAAAAGGCATATTTTTATCCCCTCCCAAAAGAATTCCGCCAGTAAACGAACCAATGTAAAGTTTACGCGGCAATTGCTACGATGATGCAACTATTCTTGTGATATTAAATATGAAAATTCATTCGTATATATAATATTTCATATATTATTCATTAAATAAAACATAATAAATATAATTTATATATATATATTAATTATATATATATATAATAAATATATATATTAATTTTTTAAGCAAAAACTGTGTTTATGCTAAAGATGACTACTTCTATTTGCAAAATGTATAAAAGGCCATTTACAGTATGTATAGAAGGTAATATAGGAAGCGGGAAAACTACATTTTTAAGTCATTTCAAAGAATTTAACAATACTACAGTTCTACAAGAACCAGTAGAACTTTGGCGAAATGTTGGTGGAACAAATTTATTGGTAAGATTTTTTAGTTATATAAATAAGATATATAAATTTTTATATGTTATTACAATATTTATATATTTCTTATATTATATTATAGAATTATTATATTCATATATATTCATATATAAATATTATATTGTATTTATATATATAAAATTAATAAATATCTATTTAAAATATTTAGGAATTAATGTATACAGATCCTAAACGTTACAGTTTTTTATTTCAATCTTATGTACAATTGACAATGTTACAACTCCATACTTATAAATCTTTAATGCCTTATAAAATCATGGAAAGATCAGTGTTTAGTTCAAGATGTTTTATAGAAAATATGAAACGTAAAAAATTGTTACATGATGTAGAAGTAGTGATTTTGGAAGATTGGTATGATTGGTGTATAGAAAATGCTGATATAGAAACAGATTTAATAGGTATGTTATTTTAAATATATAAATTGTATTTTAAATATATAAATATAACATATTAATTAACAATGATCAATTATTATTTTTATGTATAATATAGTTTATTTGAGAACATCACCAGATGTTGTATATCACAGAATGAAAACAAGAGCAAGAAAAGAAGAAAGCCTTGTATCATTAGAATATTTAAAACAACTTCACAATATTCATGATGAATGGCTTTATTATCAAACATTATTCACTGTTCCAGCACCAGTTATAGTATTAGATGGAAACAAAAATTTAGAAGAGATGGTTAAAGAATTTGAAAATTGTAAAGATCAGATTTATGGTAAAAAAGAAACAGAAAAAAATTAAACGAAAGTATTGCATCTTTGCTAATGCATTTCTTATTAATGCAGAATAATGAAATAGAATATTTAATTGAAAAACTGTAAATTATGGTTTAATTTAAGAAAAATTTTTGGTATTATAATAGAATTCCGATTATCTGAAATAATCCAATTAATTGACAGATTTGGTCTGACTATTTTTTAGCAATTATTGCGATTCATATTTTCATAAATAAAAAAAGTCATAGCCATGTGCATTTAGCAGTGACATCGATACTAAATAATTGATGAAGGATTCATCAATGTTTTTTAACATATATATTATGTAAATATTGTAATTCGTAACTGTTTTTAACGTAATAATACGCTTATACACAAATATTATTAACAACTTTATTCTTTTATTAATTCTAATTCAGATTTAAGAGAGTGTATTATATTTTACACATAATTTTTTTTACAATTGTTCATAGATTGTATTTTAAGATATGAAAATCACTATCAATAATAATGAAGTATAAATAATAACAAAGAAAATAATAATATAATTAATATCTAAAATTATAATAAATATCCGGCATATTTGATTATTCAGTATTGTCTCAATTCTAAACATTCTATTGTATTATTTTTTAATTAAATATTTTTATTAAATTGTGAATATTTTTAAATATTCATGAAATATTAACTTTGAGATCGGATATATCTCGGATCGGTTTATGCTAAGTTTAAGTGTTTTGAAATGTCTCTATGTCTCTATGTATCAATTACAATAATATGATAAAAAATATAAATATATAAATTTCATTTTTAAAATTCGATATTCGAATTTATTTTTATATTATATAAAGACATTGCAAAAGTAATAAATGAGAACATCATGTATTTTTTTTGATATTATATAATTTTTGATTGAAATATTTTTTTATATATTATATTCTTGTCATATTTGTCCTAAGAAATTAAAATGGGATATCTTATATAAGAAGAAAAAAGAAATATAATAAAGAGTAAGAAAAACATTACTGAAAAAATAAAAACAAAGAAATATTTATGAATTTGTATAATTATCATTTTTTGAAAGTCAATTTTATTTTCTTAAATAGAATATAGAAATTAAATAAAATGCTTTAATATATAAATAAACATTATATTATTTTCTAAAAAAATAATACTTCTAAATACTTCTAAATACTTCATTTCAAGTTAGAAACTATTAGTTTAATAGTAGATATTTAATTTTTACTAAATATTTTGTAAACTTATGTAAAAATAATTTTTTTCATATAATATTTTCTTATAGAGAATCTTGAGATATATTAACTTATGTATGTAAAAAGATAAAAAGATAAAATTGAACTTCTTTTAATAATGAGTTTAGTGATGAAAAATTAATAATGTTAGAATATGATCCACTAAAATTTTTCAATTTTTATGTGAAACATTTTTAATATTATGAAAAGCAAAATATATTAGATATTCTAAATGAATTATATGGGACATATATATATTATTTTATATAATATATATTCTATATGTATTCTTATTTTATATAATATGTATATTATTTTTATAATATATATATACATAAATAAGATATATATATATTTATGGTAAAACATTCTATGAAAATATTAAATATTTCGATTTCCTATTTATTATTTTCTATCTCATCTTATTTTATCACTTTATATATGTTCCAATTTTATATTTCAGTTGATGATGTATCTCATATTTCGTTTCATTCTCATTATATATAACATGTATATTTTTTCTATATTTATTTATCATTTCTATACTTATTTGTTATTATTGTTTCAAATTTTTTTAAATCGTTCTTTTAACAATTTTCTTATTCTAAAAATATTTATCTTTTGCATATTTATCTTATAAATTGCTGAAGAATTCAGTCATATATCGGATATCTCGTATAAATTTACATATGAAATTTAATATTAAAAATATATAATATTTAATATTTAATATTTAATATTAAAAAATGTTTTGAATAAAAATTAAATAATTTAAAAAAACTATTTTCTGACATTATTCATTTTTAGATAGATACATGTATAAAAGAATGAACAATTTTTTAAATAAATAAATAATACAAAATAACAAAAATAAAACAATACATTTTTTAATGAATGAATTAATATTCCCGTATTCTTTATAAAAAACTATTATACTATGAAAAATAAAAAAATTTTAATTTAAGAGATAATTTAATGTAATTAAATATTTTTTAAATTAATGTTAAAAATTTTGTTAAAGATTTTTTGTTAAAAATATTTCAATATTTTTTTATAAAAAAATAATACATTTAATGTATCAAAAACAGTTCTTTAAAAAAAAATTTGATTTTCATACGACATTTATTGCTTCTATCTACATAAATATTATTGTGCTTTTTTTTGTAAATATTCAGCTTTTATCTGATAAATATTTTATTACGAAAAGAATATTGATCAATATTGATCGATAATATCAAATAATATATATATATATATCTTGTATACAATATTTAAATATTTAGAAATAACAAATATGAATAAGATAAGAATCGATAATGATTCAAATATGAATGGTATAATGTATATTTGTATATCGATATTATCATATTAATCATCATATTAATGTATATCGATATCAATATTGATATTAATATCAATTATTATTATATTATATTATATATATTATTATATTATTAATTATATTTTATTTATTAAAATAAATAAATCGCAAGTAAAAATTTTTTATTAATTTTTTATGATTTCATATCTTATGAATATATTTTATTTTTTTCTTCTAATTATTGGAGATTAAAATATTTATATATAATTAATAAGATTAATTTTTATTTATAAATATAACAATTATTTAAACATAATTGAAACATAAATCATTAAAAAATCTAATACATATATACATATATATCACATATTAAGAAAGATTATATCAAATTTTTGCGAACGGATACCAATTGTTCCGCACAATCGTATTCTTTGCATGTCCATAATATATTTATCAATTTACCGATTTCTGCATCTTTTGTATTAACTTGTTTCCAATCGAGCAATATTTGATAGATTACCTAAAAATGTGGCCATTAATATGACAATTTTTAATGATAAATATGAGCATTAAACAAAAATATGAGCATTATAATCAAGTTTACTTCACTTATGCCCCTGTATTTATAATTTTCTTCAAATTGTTCAATTTGACTATCCAAATATAATAATTTTCTAGCGACATCTTTCCAACCATATCCAATATAAGTCTTAATAATAAATATATCATCTAAAGTAATTTCATCACTGCAAGTACATAAACGTTTTACTTCTATTGGCATTTGGCGGGTTTTCGATCTTACGTCTTCCTCAACCTTATTCTTAGAAAATTGATTAATATTACAAATATAACTGGTTCTTGAACCAATTTTCACATCACTCGAATTAATTATATTATAATTTATGACGTGTGATCCCTTTGCTATAAAATAAAAAAACAATCACTTCAATACGAATAAATTTGACAGATTCTATTTTTTTTTTTCAATAAAAGATTAACACTTACAAGATTTATGTTGCTTTGGTTTTTTTTTCGTTTTAATATTCGGCCTTCCATGTTCTTTTGAATCATGTGCAGAACTTTTTGTATCATTCAAATATTGTTCTTTAGTAGGACAATTAACACTTGGGATAGGTATTGCATCGCTCTTTTCGGATGTTATATTATTTCGTGTAAATTGTGATTCTGTAGTAGCATTGGATTTCTTTGTTTCATCGTTTATTGATTCTAAATTGTGTGTATATCCTTTAATCGGTATTCGCGGCGGATCAGGTTTTGCATCGGTCGTTAACATGTGAAAACGACGTGATAAACTTGAAAGTATTGACATTTTCTTTAAAATTTATATATCACTTAAAGAAAATATCTTTCTATGTTATCTCTTTTTCTAAAAAGTATTATATGAATGTTAAATTTTTTGATAAAACGACTTTCTACTAAAAAAAAATATATATATATTTTCCAATAGATAAAATATACTTTTAAAAAATAAGCATTAAATGAATTAATTGGATGTAACAATATTTTAATTGCTTCACTATACGCTCGATTTTATTAACTATATATATTTCAATTTTTTATACTATATTAATATAAAAAAACAATTCGGTAAAAAACTCATATTTTTCTATATTAATTTATATATCACTTATATATCAACGATATAAATTTACGTCAGCGGCAACTATCAGCAAAAACAGCATTTTCTTTATTTATCTTTATAATATAAAACCTTAATTTTCTTCTTTTGAATATATATATTCTAATTACAAGTTAATTATGCGATATATTTTATTACTACAATTGGTAAGATACAAAAACGTATAAAAATAATTATCATATTATTATATATATACATAATCAATTACAAAAGAAAGAAAAATAGAAAGATAATAAACAGAAAAAAATTCTAATGATTAAAAATACTAACCATATGACTTCCATGACCTCAAGATGATCTGGGTTTTCCAGAAATAAAACCGGTTCTATATATTTAATATATATATAATCTTCAAGTAACAATAAACAATACTTAGAAGCTGAATAGGTAAATAATTACCTATTATTTTTGTCTATCATTTCTTGATAAATTGATTGATTTAGATATTTAATTTAAATTAATAATAATTATTTAATATTTATATATAATAATTATTAATAATATAATAATTATATAATAATTATTTAATAATTTAAATTAATATTAATTTGCCTTCATGAATCATTTCAAAAATATCACATTCCAAATAAAATTATCTTTCCTTCGAATAATATTTACTATATATCAATTTCTAGAAAACATAAAAGCGCAACAGGTTTTAAAAATTATACTTGATGTTAGTTTTCTTTTTTTTAATTATTTATTATATATATTCAAATGATATAGGATATTTTTCGAATACTTGCATGTTAAAATATTTATTTTATATAAACATTTTTTAAAACAAAATTAATGTAGTGTTATAATGTAGTGTGAAAAAAGACTTACAATCTTTTTAACTCTAATCTATCTTTTCCTTATTTTTGAATATTATATATTCATTTTTATATATAATAACATTTGTTAGAAACAAAAATTTATCAATGCATATAATTATTATATTATATATAATTAATATTTCGCGTTAATATTTTGATTATAGTCACTCAATAAAAATCTGCCTACCTACTTAAGTAATAAGTAAGTACTACATGCTTATGAAAGAAACGAATGCGTTATTAAAATATGACACATAACCACAGATGAAATATAGAACAGACTAACAGACCTATTATCTTATGAGATTTTATGTTCTATGTTTTAAAAAACCAATCATACAAAAAAAATCAATGATTTTGGTATGCCCTCTATGATTTAAAGCGCTAAATTTAAGAACCAACTACAAGAAATTGATAAAACAGTAAAAATAATAAAATATGAATGGGGAAAATTTTTTAAAAAATTATGTACTATCTCGAGATTCTACGGAAAAACTTAAAATAATTAAAGAAAAATTAAAAGAAGATGTAAATCAGGCTGATCCTTGGTGGCAAATTGTAAATAGAAAGGTTAGTATTACTATAACATTAATATTATCATTAATATTTTTATTATAATAATGAAATTTGCGATATTTGGTTCAGAAAGCAGAAATAACATATATGAATGAAGAAGAAACCTTGAATGAGAGTAATGAAAATTGTAGTGATATTATAACTGAGACATCAGATCAACTTTTATCCACGCAATTTTATTTTACACAATTTGACAAATCCTTTCAAAATACTAAACAAGAACATGTAAAAAATTTTGATATAACAGAATATCTTTTGGAAGGATTAGAGTGTCCTAATGGAAAGTTGGATTTAAATCAATTAGAAAATTTAACAGATATAGAATTTATAGAAATAATTTGTAATTTAGAAAAAAAATTAAGTTCATTGGGTATATATAATTTATGTTATACTATGAATAATATGACATTGGAACAACGTATGAAATATGCAGAAATACTTCATACTCATTTATTATTACCAAAGGTGATATTTATATTAATTATAAATATAAAATATAATTAATAATAATTAATAATAATATATGAAGAATTAATTATATAAAATATTCTATAAATGTAATTAATAATATTTTTTAATATTTTTATAGATTATTTCTTTAAAAGAACCTACAAGATCACTTGTGTCTGTTTTAATAGAGTGTACTAAAAAATTTCCAGATGATATTCAGAAATTAATTTTTATTCCTCTCTTAAATATTGATTTAATAGATACAACAATTATTATTGCTATAATAAATGCTTTCGAATTTGAAAGGTATATTGTTCTTATAACGTAAGTATTATTATATTCTATTATTAATTAAGTAAATTTTAAAAATATCTGAAATTTTAACAATTTAGTGATTTTTACAGGGAGTATTTAATGAATGTGAAAGAATTAAAATCATGGCATATTTCTTTTTTACAAATTTTAATTTCTGCCAAAATAGATATTTCCATGAATAACAAACTTATACAATTATTACATGAAAAAGCAGGTGATTTTAGCAAAGATAAAAATTTTGGAAAGTTTGTATTATCATTTATAAAATCAAATATTAAATTTTCTAATGAACAAATACATTTACTATGGGAAATAGGAAATATTAATCAAACATTATTTAAAAAACCTATACAAAATATATTAAAATCTATGTTATCTTTGTAAATATTATAAACAGTATATTATGAAAAATTATATATGATAAATTTTATTTTTTTATTATAAAATATATTTTTTTCTTTGATATTGTAATTAAAAATAGAAAAAACGAGATTTTACGCGTGCGCGTAATAGATTTGAAACTCAATGGAAATACAAATGGTGTAAACATGACTGAAGAACTCTCTGGTGTCACAATAGTGATATTTATTGCGGCCGGAGTTTTAACAATATTATTATTATTCATATTTGCAAAACGACAAATAATGAGATTCGCGTTACGATCACGTCGTGGTCCTCATATTCCTATTGGACATGATGCAAGGAAGGTATGAAGAATCGAAAAGGTTAAGTTACTTATTTCTAATTACATATTTTTCGTTATACTTACCAATATAATGACATTCAAAATTAATAATATTTATATATAAAAGTTATTTTAGAAAAAATAGTTTTTATTTTAATACAAAATATTATGGCATTCACTTATGTGGCATTTATTTATAATTATTTGTAATAGGTAAATATTATTTATACTATGTAATGTATTCACATACATGTATTAAAAATTGTAAATAATTATACATGTATGTATATATATATATATATATGAAAATATAGTATATCTTTAATTGTTTAGTCATTGAAAAAAGAAATTGAAAGACGGATAGAAGTAATACCAAAAATTCAATATGAACCACAACTTATTAGTGATCCAAGACTTATTTTAACTCCTCGAGGGCATGTTCCACCACATTATTATAGATTAAAAGCAGTGGATGATGTTAAAACTTTAGGTAATTATATTACTATAAATTTTTTATGACAAATAAAACTTTTAAATATAGATTAATTTCCAATATACCATTCTTGTAGAAGCTGAAATTACCAAATATGATAATTGTTTAAGGAGGCATCCATCTGAGAATTTACGAGCATACTTACTTGCCACATTAGCAACTCCATTAAATGGAAGTGGACAAAGATTAATTCATCAATTCTGTGATTTATATGAACATGCACGACACGATCCAACTGAATTTGGAGACGAGGAATATCAAGTATATACCCGTTTATTTCTTAAGTTAATGGATGCGTAAGTATAATTTTTTTAAATTATAAAAAGAATTTACAATTAGAGCATTTATTGCAACTTATTATGATAGAATACAAAATTGTTGAAAAATAAAAAATTGTTCTTAATGTTTTTATAGGGCCCGTTTGTTAAAATCGTATCCGAGCAGTAGAAAATCTAGTCCAAGTCGTACACCTATAAAAAAAAATGTTGAGACGAAAAGAAATATATTAGAACCTAAAATGAAATTACCCGAAGATCAAACATTGACTGGTTCACGACCAAATACATTAACAGTAATGATGTTGGATAATAATGAAACATCTGTTTAGCATTATGAAAATCGTCACATACAACATATGTGACGAATAGTTGTTTCATAATTGCTAATTTCTACACTATACGAAATTGCAAGTAAGTAAAATACATATTTAATTTTTATTATAATAATATTCCAGAAATATGTTTTTCCTTTTAATTTCGTATCATCTTAAATTTGCAGTTGTTACAAACAGATTTTTTGCAATAGAAGTTGTTTCAGTCTAATATGTACCAGATTACGATTAAATATCGATCTCTGTTTTAATCGATAAATATTTAGTCCATACATCTTTATAATAGGAATTATGTCTTAAACAAATTAATGCTCGATGAAATGTGGATTTATACGAACTAGAAATATTACTCATTCTCATGTAATTTAACCATTCCATCATCTGAAAGGTATAATATTATTAAAAAATTTTTAATTCTTATATCGTTATTAGATAAAAAATTGTTCAATTGCTAAATTATTATTCGGTCGTAATTATACAATAATATACAAATAAATCGTAAATACCTGTGGAATTGCATGCTTCCAATCCTGTCTTTCAAAAATAATTGTTAGAGCTTGAGGAAATAATTTTATTTTAATGTTTTGCGATTTAATTAATAAATCTTCTTTCATTAACATGGAATCTATGCCAGATAAACTAATAATAGATATAAATAAAATATCACAATAGAATTGTATTTTATCAAAATGATTCTGCTGTGATTCCATAAAAAATCCTTGAACTTGCGTCATAAGATCAAGAATCCAATTTAAACTGGATCTTTCAAATTGCATATTGATCAACACATTTCGTATAATTTTTAAGAAATATGTTTGCACACTTTAATAAGAATATTAAGATATATTTTTATTTGCATTTTTAATATATTAAAATTATGATAGATCTTTCGATCAGAAATCTTACCTAATTGTAGAAGCAATAGTTTCATCGATGATTTCATTCAACCATGTTAAAGAAGCTTCGGAACTATGTTTCTTTAAAACCAATTCAGCTCTGATCGCGATTGCATTTTTCAATTTGCCTGGTATCGTTTCCCACCATACTTTAGGAGATGTCATTCTTTCTAAATGTTTCATTGGTAATTCCAATGCTGCTGCGAAATAAGAATAAAACTGATCGCACGTTAAATCTATTTTGTCCAAAAGTTCCTCTAATATCGTAGAAAGTAATGTAGAATTGGCATGACATACTTCTGGATTTTTTAACGTTTGAGCATACGAATACATGATAGAATGGAACAATTCTATCGAATTTTTATTACCGACATCCATTTTTTCAATTACATATTTCAACGTTATTTCTAAAAACGGCTTAATGATATTTGGTTGTACAGCTTGGCACAAATCTTCGAGATTCGAATATAACACAGAGTGTTCATTGTTTTTCCAATTAAAATCCATATCGTTTATTGTTTTATACATCGATAGATAATTCTCTATAAAAGATTTAGCAGATAAAGATATCGTTGCATGATGACACGCGATGGAAAGAGTATATTGTTTTGTTTCGTTCGATAGATCAAGCGTGTTCTTTAGAAAATTCCAATTAATATTGGGCAATGGTTTCGGATATTTGTGAGCAAATATCCGTAAACATTCCGTAATAATACGATGATTATTTGAATCAGTTTTATTAGATTTCCTCAAATATTCGCCAATCGCTCTGATTACGCTTTTTTCTGGCAAATACTTGAAGTTTTGCGGTTCCCCTTGGGGCCAAGCGTAAATGCCAGATCGAAAACTATTCACTTCTTCCGTCACAAAAGATATTAAAAGATTCCCAGCTGTCGATAAAGCAGTTTTATTTATGTTTTGAAGCATTTGTATCCAACAAATACCAGGTATATAAGGAAGTATATCTTCTGGTTTTTTAACCGCGTCGATTGGAGTTTTCGCATATGCTGCCGGTAATACGAGATTGCATCTAAATTCCAGCGGTAATGTTTTCAAAGATAATTGCTCCAAACGATACGAAGCTAGGGCTTTAAGTGCAGAGTTGATTACTTTTATATCATTAGATGTTGTGTACGTCCACAATTTCGATACGATATTATTGATCAATCGATCGTATTCTTCAAGGCCCTGCGAGGGTGTATAAAATGCAGCGTCGGCAAATAATTCACATAGGCTTTCCAAAACGATAGGGCGCTTCTCTTTTTCCATTTTCGGAGCTAATACTCTCCACGTTGAACAAATGTCTATTACGGATGCCTTGCAAAGTATAGAAATACAACCAAGTGCGAGTGCACTCGCAGTTCCACCATTCATGTTCGTCGAACGATTTAATATTTGCGACAACAATGGTACCAAATTTTCGCCGTGTTCGGGATAATTTTCACAAATATATTTCATAGCTCTAGCGCAAGTTGCATCTGAATACCAAGAATAGTCGTTTTTCATCAATTGTATTATCGCGGCAGAAACGAATCTATAACATCTTGGTTCTCTTTTCAATGTTTTAAGGTATAATTCGATTATAAAATATTTCAATTGTTTGTCACCGTTCAACAACATGTTCAATGTATGATTTATAATTGGAACATTTTCTTTTGTACTTACAAGCTCAGGTATAACCACTAGTAAACATTTTGTTTCTGTACTGCTTTTACATTTGGTTAATTTGTGCAGTATCAAGGAAAGCACGTGCGAGCCAAAACTGTTTGTTTCTCTGGTGACATCAACGAGTATGTTACAACATAATTCGACTATTAAAGATTCGTTTGATTGTAAAAGAAGACCAGATATCAATAATTTACATTTGTCTTTTAAATAAATAGGTACGCGTGACATATTTTTTAACCAGGATAAAATATCACCCGAATTCCAAATATTCGAACAATGCATCACCAGTTCTGAATAGAATTGAATATATGAATCGGAATGACTAAATACTGTAAAAAGTTTGTTTGAAAATATCGTCTCTGCGTTACAGGTTAAATTCGTTTTTGTGAATACTTTGTTCGCTAAATCCTTCGCTAAATCTAATGCCTCGGAACATAACACGGATGGATATGCCATCCATTTTATCACAGATGCCTTCAAAGAGCTAAAAAATATATCAACATAAGACATTTTCTTTGTTATCATCATACCTGTAATGTAATATGTTGTACGATAAGTGTTTAGAGAAATCGTTCAAAAATATTATAATTTTTTTCTATTTTTAGAGATACTTACATATTTGCAAAGCATTGTACAAATAAATAGCCGGACATAAAGTGATTACTTCCGCCATTAATATCAACATAAGATTTCCAATATAGTCATCACAATAGTCTATGATACTTAATATAATATCGAAATTCGATCTTGGATCAGAATCTTGTTTTAATAATTGTATGATCAAAGATGCGATCATTGGCAATAAAGCTGTACAATATTCTTTATTCTTCTCTGATAAAGCTTTCTCTGCAAGTTCTAAAATTCTATAATTTGTATTTACACAAGAATGACTTTCTGTCGTGCACAACCAAAGTAAAACTTCTGTCTGTACATTCGTATCGTGTTTCGATCTAATTAACAATTGCCAAACTTGTTGCATGCAACAATCCATCGAATCCAACAAAGGATTGCATAAAATATATAAAAATACAGGGCGTAGCATTTTTATACTATTTTCTTTAATTCTGGAAATTTTATATACATTTATAAACATACGTGCGCATATTTTAAATATAAAAGTATGCAGAACAATATATATATATATATATATGCAAATACTTATTTGAAAACAGTTATACATACATCTCTATACATACCTATAATCTTGATGATTTACAATAAATGTTATTTGACTTAATACAGTCTGCCAACTACGTTTATCTCGAATTAAAATGCTTATAAACGGATGCTGTGGCGTGTGTAAAGTAAATGGATATATAATTTTATTTTTTGAATCGCGTTTTAAATCCAGTGTCAATAAATGACTTATTGTTGTAGTAGCAACCATATAATTTCTATAATATATAATTACGCATATTTTGTACAATGTCAAAAAAAAAGATATAAGAAATATTATAGATTTGAAATTAATTTTTATACTTTATGGAGGAGATGCTCGAGGTAAAAGTTGATAATGCCTCGTTAATATCCCATAATCCATTTTCGACCAAAGCAATCAAAGCTTGACAAGCTGATATGCTAAGCGTGACATTTGTACTGTCTCGTTTCGATAGTAATAATTTAAATTCAGCTATCTGTTTAATTAACGAATTTTATGGAATAATTAAATTAATAGAACTTGAAGATAAAAATGAATATTACTTAGATTACCTTTGAGATATGATCCGTTTCTCGATCACATTTTTTTTTCTTTATGGATTCGAAGAGTTTAGATGTTGCCTGTAGAAAAATATATTGGAACAGCGATATGAATAAAAAAGATAAATAATTGTACGAAAAGAAAGAAATAACTCACGTGTGATATTAAAACAGGATTCGTAGATTCTAATTTATATTCTATTTCATTCATCTTGTAAAGTTAATGTGCTTTAAAAAAATTCTTTTACGTATTAATTTCATATATTTTTGTTCTTAAAGGAAATGTGCGATAAAATTTATGTTTCATTATGCTAAAAATATTATTGCTACTTCCACAGTGACAATACTATTAATAAATATTAGATATAATAAAAGTTGTTGCGAGCATATGAGTAGGTTATAAAACATAACCTTGTATCGTTAAAACATATTTTGTAATAATATATATTATGTTAACATATATTATTCGTAATTTACAGTCATTTATAATATGAAAATAAGAATAATTTATTTATATTATTTATGTACGAAGAACATATGTCTTAATAGAAAGAAATTTTAAAAGAGCACGATTACATCTCTCACGGTTAAGAATGATAATGTGGAAAGAATAAATACATATCGTGTCGTTGCGAACACATACTTTCAATGCTATTTTTCATAGGGGTTCTCAAATAGAATTAAATATGATATTTTTTTAACTGTTTGTACAACTATGCACGAAATTGTAAAAATATTAATAATAATAAGAAATTATTATTACAATAATATATATATGAATAATAGATTATAATGGATTTATGATGTATTATTTAAATATTCGGAATAGGAAAGAAGAAAAAAAGAAGGAGAAAGATAATATTAATTAATCGACAAGAGAGAAATTTGAAAAGGCGTGAAATTGTCAAAGGAGAATATACCGATCGAGGGATACTGTATAATAGTAAGATTTCCAATATATTTATTCGTATGGACAAGTTGGAGCATAGTGCACAATATAATTAATATATGTATAGTAGTCTGAGGAAGGGGTCAGATTACATTCTGGAGTTTGAACACAATATCTTACAATTTAACGACAAGATGCCTGCATTTCTGTATTTGCTTCTGTACGTATTGTTACTCGTATATTTATATATTCAGTATGTGTATAATATATAAAGCGTAACGACTCACTATTTTTATCATTCTAAAAAAATGGAGACGAGAATACGGGTCCTTGTTTATTACATTACGTTAATATTTCAGTCCGTCTTATGTCGTCATTTAATTTATTCGTTTGAGAATTTTTTGCAATGGATTATGCAACATTGTGGCAAATAGTACTCGCTAGAATAATATCCTTAGGAGATTGTCTCCAATTGCTAATTACATTTGTATCTCATATAGGTTGCGAGGAAGTAACAAGTTCAACATCGATATTATGTCGAACGAACCGATTTTAACGTGAGAGATCAAAATGATAATAAAACGTAAAAAAAAAGGCGCTACTTGAAAAACATAAAGAGGGTAAAAATCTGGATTTAAAACTTAATCGTTCGTTATAATACGTGGTAAATTTATTGCCACTGAATAAGATTTTCACCAGTACGATTCGAATGGATAACGCAAAGGATATTGTGTTATGCGAAAAAATTTGCGATACCCGAATGTATATAATATTTGACGATTGGAGACAGCTCCCTTTTTCCGCATGATTAGCAATTAACAATCTATATTAAATTTTTGTTTAAAAGCAAATACACTTTACAGCCTATACAATCCATACAATCCATTGTTTTTCATCCCTTTTGTTCACTTATTTTTTTTTTTTTTTTGTTTTTATTCACTTTTTTCATTTAATTTCTCTCGTTTAATATCTTCTACTCGAATTTAAGTTTGTGGAGAGCGCAGGGCAGGTCCAGGTACTTAGGCTATCTGTATATTTTCATAAAAATTCGTCAAGATCTTCGATTTCTTCTTATCGCGATTCGCGTGTCGCTCCTCCGATTTTTTTCTTTTTACGTTTTATAAAAATCACAGCACAGCACCAGCATTTTTTTTTTTTTTTTTTACTTTAAAGCCCGCCCGATTCTCCTTCGAACACGTCTCATTAAAACTGAGACGATTGCCCGCGCGTTTCTCCGCCGTTCTCTCCCTTTTCCTCCCTTCCTCTCCCACTCACTCATTCTTGCTTAATTCTTTCTCTCCCTCTCTCTCTCTCTCTCTTCCCCCTCCCATCCCTCTTTCGCTCATTTTACTTAAACAGATAGATATCGCCGTTATTACGTCCGAATTAAAAAACACGCCTTGTTCTCTGTTCTTTTATTTGGCATTTGCAACACTACGTACGGCACGATAAAACTATTTTCGGATTCTTGGCAACGTGTTTTACCAATCGTTCATATTATAATACAACGCTTTTATCTTTTTTTTTTTCTTTTTTTTTTTTACCGACGATACAATAATAAAATAATAGAACCAATAATTATTGATGAATAATCGTAATAAAAGGTACAATGATAATCGTCACTGAACTAACTTTAGATAGCCATCAGGATGATACTATGGGCGCGTATGTATCACTGTGGCGCATATGTATGTGTATACGTATATATATCTAATAACTTTCTCCCTTCCTCGTCAATTAGTCTTATCCATCTTGATCATCGCTCTCGCTCTCTCTCTCTCTCTCTCATCCCTTCACATATACACTTATATCCACGCAAATACATGTACACTTGCACATTCTCTCTTCCTCTCTCGCTCGCTTCCGCTCGGTTGTAATCGCGCAACGCTAACTACAATTAATCTTAGTAAACAAATAGCATTCTAGTGTACTCAATGTACAATCACTTATCGTCACGTTATCGTTATTTAGAATTATCGTGATTTTTCGTTTTTTGTTTTTTTTTTTTTTTTTTTTTTTACGCTTACACTCCTCTATCCGACACGTATCTTTCTTTTGTTTTTTTTTATTTATTTGACATCGTAACCGACGTTCACAATGCATATTAATCGGTAGGGAGCAGGGTGTAATCAAATCGTGTCTAAAAAACGTGCCGTTCGCGAGCCACGTAATTTCGCTAGAAAAATGTCGAGTCTGTGATTTAGCAATCTTCTTCTTTTTTTTACAATAAAATACAACGATCTATAATTTCATTGTTATAGACAAAATTCGCGATTGAATATTCGTACATACGCGTTATACACAACAAGTTACTGAAAATATGCGACGCAACAGTCGCGTATAATCACGCGCAGGAATTTTCGAATTTTCTTTCATTCTCGCTTTCATTCGCATCTCTACTCGTTACTAAATGTAAGTGCAATAAAAATGTTGCCCGAGCATGAGTCGAGGCGTACATTCTCTCCCTTTCTCTCTTTCTCACGAATCGGAGAAAAATCGGGCAATTGATATTAACAGCTTCTTTCTCGTCCTTTCGACGTATAGGATATATCAGTAATAATTTTAAGGCCGTTCTCGGCCCAGTCAGTCTAACGCAACGCGATATCATCGCACGCATGCTTCCCTCGCGTCTGTTTCCTTCTCTCCCACTCTCTTTCACTCCTCATACATCCTCTCTTTCCCTCCTTTTCTTTCCCCCAACCCCAATTTTGCCGCGCCTTCCAATCCAACCATCGCGAGCCGTTTCTTCCACGTAACAGTAATAGCTAATTGCTCTCGATTCCGTGCAAAGGATGTTTCTTTCAAATTTCCTGCCCTCCGTTACACGTTCCTCGCTCGAATACGTTTATTCCAGTTGCATCTGCGTTATCGTCATCTTCTTCGGGTCGAGACGGGTGGTGGAAATATTAGCGAGAAAACGATAGACACGTCGGGATGATCCGTACGAAAGTTTCGAAAAGGTTTCGTCTTTCGTTTCGAATGGAAGAACGAAGACACGTGACAAGGAATTTGTTTCGAGTTTTATTTCATTCTGACCCGGAAAGATTGTGCGTGATGGAACGATTCGACGCAAGAAATAAAGTAAAAACAAGGTCGCACGCGTTAGAAAAAGTAGCGGTTCGGTGAATCGATCTGCTTGCTTGTGAAATTCGACACGATCCTTTCCTCGCGGCGTATACAAAAAGCGTACGTACGAAACGAAGTGAAACGGCGATTCGGAAGGCGTGCACGGCTCTTGTCACGTAGAAAGAAGACAAGGAGGAGTCAAGTATTGTTGATCTCGACGAAGACGTTCAGATGGTACACGTAACGATGACGATATAGGGATAGCAGGTCTGGTGGTATATAATATCGCTACGCTGTTCTTGTTGCTGTTGCTGCTGCTGCTGCTGCTGCTAATGGAAGCGAAACTCGCTGTTGTTGTCGTTGACGTGGTGGCAAGTCGGTACAGATGCGAGTATCCGGCCGCGCGAACGGACAAGAGGTGGCAGATTGAAGTTGGTATTGGACGAGACGATCCTAAGTTTGTCTGCCGGTGGCGGCAGAATGCGGATGTCCCGCGGCGGTCGCGGCGGTAACCGGCGGTGGATGATGAGACGTGTGATGAGTTTGTGCAGAGGTGGGTCCGGTTGTTCCGGCAGCAAGTACGGGACCGGGGGCCGCGGGTCACTTGGGCGGGAATGGCGAGATCACCGATGCGGCTACCGCGGCGGCCTGCTGACTCGCCAGCATCGCCGCTGCAACACATACACATATACCGTGTGCCGATTAATAATTGTTTCTCCATTCCAAAGAGAGAGAAAAAAAAAAAAGAAAGAGAGAGGAAAAAAAAATACGACCGATCGTACGCTCGCTCGATCGTACGAACGTCGTATCGTCGAACGGGTGAAAATATCGAGTCCACTCTCGCCGCCGCGGTTCGCGCGATTCGTTTAGACTCGCGTTCGTCCCAATCGTTATATTCCTTTTGGCGAGGCCCCGCCCACTACCCCCCCTCCTTCGCGTTGCTCGCGCACAGTGCAGTAGTCTACCGGTGTTCGCGCTACTCCACTGCCCAAGTATAGCGTGCGAGCGAGCGAACGAATAACGGAATGAGAGTGAGAGTGAGAGTTGGAATAAGAGAGGAAGGACGAGAGGGATAGAAGAACGAAACGAACGTTTTCTTTTCTCTACACGAATTTCGCGTCGCCTCGTTATCTCTCCAACTCTCGATTGTCGTTCTTCTCCTCCTTTTCTCGCCTCTTCTTCCCTCCTTCTTCTCATCTTTCTCCTGTTTCTTCTTCTTCGTCTTCTTCGTTCGTCAACAACGAACCGTATCGCATCGATATAAAATTCGAGGGAGAGGGGGAAGGTGGAAGCGAGGAAGAAGCGACTCGTAACGATAGCTTTGCGATTAGTTATTAGTTTCGATCATCGTGACGGATTATATAGACGCATCGATACAATCGATATCCCGAACGACGATTATCACAGTTAACTATGCGTTCGTAATTACATACCCTAAGTGTCTCGTGACAACTCCAATGATATCCCTTTTCTTTTATCCGTACGTGCCGTTGACGTACATTTAGAATTAGCAAGCACACGTCGCACCGAAACGTAGCGCGCCCTATTATCCCTGACCGTGGTTGTATATCTTCCCGTGAATCGTACGATGATCAATCTATTTTCCAATTATCTACCTACCGCACGTTTCGTAATAAAGTAACCAAGTAGCAGTGGTATCGATTCGCGAGGCTCGCGTTACACATGTAGTACATGCGTTATATATATGTAACTGTGTGTAGAGAGGAAGGAAACCCGGAACAGACGAAGGTAAACGACTCGAAAACGAATCGATCGATCACGACCTTACTTTCTTTCTTTCTTTCTTCTCCATCTTTTCGTCTGTTTCTCTCCCATCGATTTTCTTTCGTCTCGACGCACCAATATGGCGCGTTTATTATTATAGGATCGCGATCAGGTTTCGATCGATCGAGGGGAGCGTCGGTTGTGGTCGTCCGCGCGAAAAACCCAATCTTCGAACGGTGCGAACGGTGAGTTGAAATGAACGAATGGATGGATAGATAGACAGATAGGAAGACACGAGTCGAGACGCGCGTTCCAGGACGATCGGTTATCCAACGAAGAAGGGAAAGTGGGTCGGGATGAGGATAACGGTGATGATGGTTTGGATGACGATGGTCGACGACGACGACGACGACGACGACGACGATGACGACGATGACGACGACGACGACGACGATGGTAGCGGTGGTGGTGATGGCGGCGGCGGTGGCGGCGAAGACGACGGTGGCGACGGCGGCGGCGACAGTGGACGGTTCGATTCGAACCGGTACTTATTGTCAGGGTCTGACGAGAGGCTTACCTCCGTACGGGGCGGGATATTGTCCGGTCAATAAGGGATAACCTAGGCCAACATGAGTGTGATGATGCGTGTGCACGTGTCGTTGGGGCGGGGGTGATCTGTTATCCTTGGTCAAGGTTCCGGTGGCGGCGTCGACGGGCGTCGGTTGCTGCTGTTGCGCTTGCTGCCCTCCCGATTGAACTTGCTGCTTCGCCTGGGATTGTTGACTCTGGGATTGGGGCGGGCCGGGTCCTGCCACGGAGCTGGGCGGCCCGCTCGGGGGGCGCGACGGGGTCGGGCCCGCGGACGACGGGCTGGCCGAGGCCGCGGACGTTTTCGGGGTGGGCGATTTGAGCGCACGCTCCTGAAGCTCGTGTATCTTGTGCGCCGAATAATACTGATTGGCATGGTGCTGGAGCAGGTCGAGAGCTTTGCCCGCAGGCGGTCTGCTCAGATCCTCGGGCGCGTGATACCTCGGCAATTGGTGTAGATACGGGTTACCGGAATAAGGGCCTGGGACCAACATAGGGCTGAGGCCGCGATACACCGGGTGGCCGGGATCGAACGGCAACGCGCCGTAGTGTTGGGGCTGCATGTAGCCCGGATGGATGTAGGCGTACTGCGAGGTGGGGGGCGGCGGTGGTCCCTGCGTTTCCATCGTCGGTTTCACGCCCTCCTGCTTGCTCTTCGCGTCCTCGTTCTTCCCCAAGTCTTGAAGCTTCTCCTGTTTCGGCTGATGCTTCGGACTCGGCGGCGGCGGCTTCGCCTGTTGGCTCTGCTTGCTCACCTCCTCCTTTCGCCTCTGATCGCCTGGGTACAGATAATACCTTCGATCGTCCTGCAGCGGGCCAGGAGGCGGAGGCGGAGGCGCTGATCTCTGACTCTGCCCGCTGTGATACACGTGGTACGGGCTCATCTGGCTCTTCATCTCTATGCTCTCCTTCAATATCTGATGATTCTCGTGCTGCTTCTCCTTCAAGCTAGCCTGTTGCTGCTGCGGCTGCTGCGACTGCGGCTCCTGCTTTATCTTCGCCTTCTGCTCGTGCATCTCTTGCTCCTGCTGCTGCTGCTGCTGTTGCTGCTGCTGCTGCTGCTGTTGCTGCTGCTGCTGCTGCTGTTGCGAGACGGGCTGCGGCGGTTGGTACGGGTAACCCGGCGGCATGTAACCCCCGTAACCCCCGTAGTAGTGGGGCTGTTGTTGCGGTTGGGGGACCGACTGGCTCAACTCCTTCTTCTCCTTCTCGGCAACCACGCTCTGCAGGCTGGCCAGCGTCGGCATCTGCGGTATGTTGAGCGGTTTCATCTCCTGCTTCGGCGCGACCAGGTCGCTCGGCTTCTGGTCGATCGGCTTGCTCTCGGCCACGCTCGGCACCAGGTACGGCGGCTGGCCGTAGTACGGGTACATGTTGAAGTGGGAGGGCAGGTGGGCGCTCGCCCCCACCTTCCCGTCCTTGTCCTGCTGGCCCTGCTTCGACTTGTCCGCGGCCTCCGCCTCGAGCACGGGCGCCGCGTCGTCCGAGATGTCCGAGTAGGCCGGGCTCTGCACGTCGTCCCGCGTCGCGTCCACGATCGGCGCCTCCAGCGGCGACGGGTGCGGGCTGCCGCCCGGCGACTTCCTCGACTTCTTCTTGTAGCCCTGCGCCTTGGACGCGGCGCGCGGATCCTTGCTCTTGTCCTGGTCGGGCATCAGGGCCGCGGTCGGCTTAACCTTGAACTGCGGCATTTTCGCGTGCAGCGACACGCTCTGATACGGTTGCAGGTGCGCCTGCACGCCTTGGCCGGGGTGGCCCGGCTGCGAGAGCCCGGCCGCCTGTTGAGATATCTGATTGGCCAGCCCCTGAAGGGCCGGGTGCTGGCTCGCGATGCTCTGCAACCCGGTCGCTTGCGACTGCTGCTGCTGCTGTTGCTGCTGCTGCTGTTGTTGCTGCTGCTGCTGCTGCTGCTGCTGCAACCCGCCAGTCTGTTGCACCACGTGCGCTTGAGACGGTTGGCCGATCTGCGCGGATAACGGATGCTGCACGGACAGTTGGTGGGCGGCCGCCAATTGTTGCTGCTGCTGTTGCTGCTGCTGTTGAATGGACGCTTGCTGCATTTGCTGGCCGGCTTGAAGCTGTTGCTGCGGTGGAGGAGGGGGTGGCGGGGCGACGGTCTGGCCGGTTTGCAACGCCTGCTGGCTCGCCTGGAGGATGGAACTTGGTTGCTGGTGGTGGGACGACAATTGGGACGGCTGAGGCGGTTGTGGAATATTCAACGGAGGCGGAATGTTGGCGGCGGCCGGATGCGGCGAGGATACGGAGGATCTCGGCGATTGGCTGGCCCGTGGCCCCGGGCTTTGAGGCGAGTTCGACGCGGTCAGTTGGTTCGACTGTTGCTGCGACTGCTGTTGCTGCTGCTGCTGCTGTTGTTGTTGCTGCTGCTGCTGCTGCTGTTGCTGCTGCTGCGACTGTTGTCTCGCGTTGGAGCTCGACATGGCGGCGGACGGGGGGGCGGGCAGATCGGAGTCCTGGCCGAATCTGAGCACGCCCGGTTTCACGATGCTGGCGCCGCCCCCGCCGCCCTTGGCGCCGCTGGTCTCCGCGGCGAGCACGGAAGCGGGTGGGTCCGCTATGCTCGGCGAGGTGACGCGCGGCGGCGGTGGCGGCGTCTCCGGGGGTAGGCCGGGCGGCGGGGGGCTCGCCGCGCGAAGCGGCGTCCCCTCGGGCTTGTCGGCCGGCGACTTGACGGGCGTGGCGGGGCTCGGGGCCTCGATGTTGCTCTCGTCGTTCTCCGACATGCTCGTGATCCCCTCCTTCGTGTCGTCGTCGTCCGCCGAGCCGTGTGCGTGGCTCTGGTGATACTTGAGCCCGTTGATGTGTTTGTACTTTTTGTTGCAGTTCGGCTCCGGGCACTCGAGCAGCACCGGGCTCGCGGGGGGCGAGCCGCTGGGGGGCGTGGGCGGCGGGGCCCTCCTCTTGTTCTTGTCCTCCTCCTCGGGGCCCCGCGACTTCCGCTTGGCCGCGGGGTCCGGGCGTGGGGGGACGAACGCGGCCGGGCTCGGGCTCGCGGCCGGGGAACCTTGGGCGCCCCTGCGGCCCTTCGCGCCGCCGTTCCGTAGCTTGCTGTGCACCGAGCTCCTCGTCTCCGTGAAGTTGCTCAGATCGTTGCCGGGGGTGGCGTTGGCCGCGGCTCTGCCGCGCTTCCCCCGCCCCTTGGGCGTCCTCGCGTCGAGGTCGCTGGTCGGCGAATCGCAGAACCTCGGCGGCGCCCAGTCGTGACGGGTGCAGTCGAGCAGCGTGCCCACGTATGTTTTTCCGCGCCATGTCACGTTCACCACCAGCACACCTGCGAATGCACGCGAGCCCAGATAACGCGGCGTGACAACGCGGCGGGCGCCGCGACGCGCGCTCACTCACTCACCTCCTTCGGTCTCGTGCCAAACGATCCCCTCCAGCGTGACCGAGGTCCCTGGCTCGCAAGGTCCCAGGCACTCCGGCTCGGTGATGGTCCCCACGCTGGTACCCACGCACACATCGGACATGTCCTGCAAATTCATCAAACGTGGCTGTGTATTGCGTGGCTCGGGCGAGAGAGAGAAAGGGACGAGTTTAGGAACGCGCGAGATCGGCCGCGAGATCGCTCGTTTCGAATCCCTTTCGCAACTGTCGCCACCTTGCGATCGCGCCGCCAACTCGGCTGTGAATCTCCGATACCCAGCCCGATCGATAATCCACGGCATGTAACGCTACTGCTACTCTCGCTACTCGCTACTGCTACCACTACAACTGAAACAACAACTACAAGTCCCCGACAAGTTACATTTTCGTTTCTCCGGTGTAATTTTATTCTGGGTGGAAGGAACGACGTATAAAAGCGCGCGACACTGACTTCGAAAAAGGAACACCTTCGCACGCGCCGTTGCGAATGCCGCAAATCCGCATTTCGACGGTGTTCCGTCTATATATTTGTTCCGTATTTGTATATTTATCGGTGACATTTTCACCGATCGTACAAGATCGAATCCTGTGAATCGAGTCCAACGACGACGACGGCGGCGACGACGACGACGACGACGACGACGACGACGACGACGACGACGACGACGACGACGACGACGACGACGACGACGACGACGACGACGACGACGACGACGACGACGGCGACGACGACGAGAGGAAAGAGAAAAAGAAAAGTGAGCGAGTAAATAAGGAATAAGGAAGAGGAGGAGGATGAGAAGGAGGATAGAAATGAATAGCTTTAAAAAACAAAAAAGAAAAAAGTAAAAGCGAATTGCCATATACGAGACTCGGTTGCACGTGCATGGATTGCTCTTAAGATGTAAGCACGTGTGCGCGAAGAACGATGCTGTTCCGAGATAACTTATCCTAGTTACGTTTTCACGCTCGATCGATAATCGCTTTCGTCCGATTTCCTTTCGACCTTACCAATTGATGCTAAACGATGAAGGAAATATTCGCGAATTCACAAGGCAAATTCCATCGATATATATTCGACAGATTCACACGGCGATTATATCCGAATATATTATTTTATCGACGGTGACCGCTCTTTCTCTCTCTCTCTCTCTCTCTCACTCTCTTCTCCCGCTTTCCGTCTCATCATGCAGTCATCACTCGTCTCTCCGTCTCTTCGATTATAATCGTAGTTAAAAATCATTCCAAGCCTCGATTAACGCGTATACTCTTCTCTTTTTTTTTCTTTTCTTTTATTTTTCTTTTTTCTTTTCCTCTCTTGCAACTCTCTTCGCAACTCTCCCTTCTTCTTCTCATCGTCGAGCGAGCCACAGCCGCGCCATATATTTTCACGTTCGAATCGATCGTTGATCGTTTCCAAGTGTCGGATGTAATTCGCTTTACACAAAAGATTCGATTCAAGCTGGTGGAAACAGATAAACTTTGGATCTAAGGTGGAACTTCGTATCGTTTCCTCGCTACTTATTATAACTAGTTTCGTCGTCCTGATGTCCCGGTTTTCCCCGATGACAACAGTGAGAGAAACAAGGCGAAACAATCTTTCTCATTCGTACGTTCAATTCACCCATCCCGAAACGAACTCTCGTCGAACGAACGACGTTTCGCTGATGGAGTAGCGGATCGGAGACATCCCAAAAACATCGATGCGTAAACAGTGATTCACAGCGTGGAGGTTTCTCCCGATTTTAAATGAAGCGTGATACACGATTCGACGATGGTTAATGATAAGCTTCGCCCCCGAAAACGAAAGAAATCGGGTCAATTCGAGAATGACGCAAGTTTGATCGATCGATCGATCGAACGAACGAACGAACGAACGATCGGAGAAGGGAAAAAACGAGACGACGTGGACAGAATCGGGAAAAGTAACGAACCGATCGCGTTGTTTTTCGTAGCTGTACTCGCGTTTCTCTCTCTCTCCCTCACTCTCTCTCCCTCTCTCTCTCTCTCTCTATCTCTCTACACGTATATTCGTTCACTCCCGGGGGTGGAGACCGCAGAGTATTGATTTCACGTACCGTTCGCGTACCCCCAGTCGTTTCCGTCCCCCGACCGAAATCATCTCCCCGATCGTCATCGAGTTCTTCGAGGGTCGAGATCGCTCGTTCGCCGCCTCTCCCCCTCCTCCGAGATTCGTCGTACAAGGAACAAGAAGAAGAAGAAGAAGAAAAAGAAACAAAGAAAGGACGAATAATTCGCAAAAAGGAACGTATGCACGTAAAACAGACGTGATGGACGATACGATTCGAGGACGAGAGAGAGAGACAGAGAGAGAGAGTGAGGCTGAGGCTGAGACAGAGACAGAAAGAGAGAGAGAGAGAGAAAGGCGGGAAGCGAACACGCGCGAAGGGGCGTGAGAGCGGAAAGCGGAGAGAGAGTGGGACGATGGACGAGCGCGCAGGCTCGCGCGGGAAAGCGTGCGCTCTCGTCGTCCCTCGATTACCTTTGGTTCGGAAGCGGAAGTCTTGAGTTTCTTCGGAGGTGGAGGACTGGCCGCGGTATCCATGGCGTCGTCGGGCGTCGTTGTGATCGGAGTACCGGGTACCGTGGCGAGCTTGGTCTGCTCCGGTTTGGCAGCCGGGCCAGCGGCGGTCGCGCTGGCCGGACTCGGGGGTGGACACGGTACCGCGGCGGAGCTGGACGACGGTGGACCGGGCCCCTGCGAGACCGAGAATCCCGTCCGCGAGCTCGGCGGCGGCCCTTGGTTTTGTTGCTGAGGAGCGGTCGCGGCCGCTGCCGGTCCCTGAGATTGCACCACCGCCCCAGCCCCGGATCCGGCTCCGACCCCGATACCGCCGCCACCTAACCCAGGCCCCGGC